>NC_050184.1:35107750-35275250 GCF_008315115.2 Sander lucioperca
AGCTGGTATCACAGCAATATCAACTGTTTGTGA
The DNA here is from genome assembly GCF_008315115.2 of Sander lucioperca. Classification (NCBI taxonomy): domain Eukaryota; kingdom Metazoa; phylum Chordata; class Actinopteri; order Perciformes; family Percidae; genus Sander; species Sander lucioperca. Next base: position 35,107,784 of record NC_050184.1, read on the forward strand.
TCTGCTGCAGCCTTGTTAGAGACGTTCTGATGCCGATACCAGTATCGGAAAAGCCTCCGATACCGCCTAAAACGCTGGTATCGGTATCAGCAATTACTGGAGTTTATACACCGATCGGATACCACGTAATTTAGCCCAGAAGAAAATCTACTTTAAAGTAGTTGATTTATGTTATTTTTCCATTATGACTGAGTGTCAAAGTGGATAATAAAAGAACGTTCTGTGGCGTTTTATTGTTTGTGTTTGTTCATGTTTCACAAAAAGTTTAACATGAGCCAGGCCATACAACAATGATAGCAATCATATCACATCCATACAGGGTTAATAGTATACAGCTGTTAAAACATAATACAACATATGACACACTGGTATCGGATCGGTACTCAGTATCGGCCGATACACAAGTTCAGGTATCGGAATCGGTATCGGGAAGCAAAAAACTGTTATCGGACTATCTCTAACCCGTATGTTGTCAGCAGATCTTTGAGGTCCTCTGCTGAAAAACTAAAGGTGATAGAGCCTTTGAACCAGTCGCTCGCTTTGCCTCATGATTTAAGAGCGGCAGCCTTTGTTGATGTTGTTTTTTTTTTTTGAAGATTATTTTTTTGGGGGCTTTTCCCTTTATTAGATAGTGACAGTGGATAGACAGGAAAGGTGGGAGAGAGATGGGGCATGACACGCAGCAAAGGGCCGCTGGTCAGATTCGAACCCAGGCCGCTGCAAAGGACTCAGCCTACATGGGGCGCACGCTCTTACTGGGTGAGCTAGAGGCTGCCTCGTGTTGTTTTTTAAAAGCAGCCAAAGACCCATCTTTTTATTCAGGTGCTCGATTAGCCACATTGTTGACTGTATAACTATGTATTTTTATGTTCCTTGCCTTTGTGATTTATTGTGATTTTTCTTCATTGGGTATTGGTGGGTTTTAATGTATTCATTTATTTGGCCTGTGACTCTGTCTGTGATAAGTGCTGTATGAATAAAATAAAATAAACTAGATATCTGTTATGCTCAGATTACACTCAAAATACACACAAATGCAGTTTTATGCAGACATGTTTGGTATTTCTAAATGTCAAAGTGCATTGCTGGGTAATCTGAAACTCTGACCCCCCCCCCCCCCCATCCCTCCAGTCCATGCACCCCACCCTCCCACGCACCCACCCCACTCATTGTCTGAGCAGGGCAGGGCTGTGTCCCCTGCAGTCTTCAGCCCCAGGCCCATAACTGAAGTGTATAATTGTGTGTGAGCAGAGCTGGTGGGCAGCAGTGAGTCACCGACTGAGTCACACACAGAGTTTGTCTTCCTGTATGAGTCACACTCAAATAGTTTTTGCTTTATCTCACTCACACATTGCCCTAGAGCTGGAACGCTGGAGATGGGCGTTAACCAATTGATCATGTCTGCTCTGTATTTGTAAAGCTTTCTGAAACATTAGTAACTTAAAGGGCTGCTTGCAGGCAAACACCTGAAAGTTTATATTTAAACTTTGATATCTAATATGGAAGTTTGCTGTGCACGTTGAATGGCATGTATTCGTGCTGCACACAGTTTAATCTAGGTCGCAAAAAGGAATCTTCATGTATGCACCCTGTGTGAACCATCCCTGTTTCCAGTGTTTGTCATGACTTCCATTTTTCTCCTTCTATCCCTGGCTGTTTTGCTTCTTTACTCTTGCAGTGGTTCTGCTTTATTTAGTCTAATTTTTGTATCTTCTCCCACTCAAAATATTCCCCGTCCCTGTCCTGCTCCCCAGGCCCGGTACGTCCAGGCCAAGCTCAGCGTCCATGACCGCTCTCTGAAGGTGGCCACAGTGATTGAGAGTCTGGAGATGGAGATGGAGCTGCTGTGTCTGACTGGGGTGGAAGACCAGCTCCAGACAGATGTCAGGCCAACCCTGGAGATCCTCCGCAACGCAGGCATCAAGGTCTAGGGGGGGGGGCGGAACTTATAGCTCACAGTAGCAACAAACTAAGAAAACAAAACAAAGAGACAAGACAAGTACATATGTTTTTCATATCTGCCAACATGAACAAGCCTCATCCAAGGGCCTCCCTTAAGTATAAATACCAAGGTTATAGTGAATTCGATTGAATTATAAGGACATCTTTAAGTGGTTTTGGTTGGCACACTTCCGATGGTTGATGTGAAATATTTCACTACATTTCAATGGAAATGAGCATTTGGTTTTGTGCAAGGGAACCAGAAAGCAGTCACTGTGGTAAAAGTTGGGCTGATAGTCACCTTCTTAATAAGGGTTGGTTTGAGTTATTTGTCTGTGGGTTTCTGCCTCCCTCCACAGCACAGTGAATGAAAATGTAATTTCAGCTGCTCACAGCATTTAAAACAATATATTATTCAAAAAACTTCAATAGCTGTATCCTCACAGAAAATGTGTTCCTGTAACTCTTGATAAACCACAGAACATGCTGCCAACCATCTTCATAGGGACTATTTCTTCCGTAGAAAGTAGTTCCATTGAAAACTAGTTTTTAAATGCTGTGAGCAGCAGAAATGCATTATGTTCATCTGATTGGAGGCAGAACTCTCTGAGATAAATATCTCACGACAAATAAAACCCCAATCCACAGTTAGGAAATCTTTCTTTTTCAACTCTCTGCTATAACCTTCTATAAGCAACATCCAAAACCCTCTGTTAAAGGAGAAGTCTGAGAACGAATTTGGATACTGTGATACCAATCTATGTGATGACTGGTGTTTGTCGTCTGTTTGAAGCACAAGAACTACAATAAAGTAATGTAATGTTTGATCGTAAGATAAGTTCACAAGTTCACTCAGTGATTAGACTCTTTGAGCCCTAGAATTTAGCTTTTGTTAAGCGATATAACAGAGAGATTATGAACATTTCAGTGGAATTTCTCTTCAAACATTTGTGCATCATAGGAATTTTGAGATCCTTTTTTTACCACGACTAAGATGAGACAATGATGAGACGGCACTGATGTCATTAAATGCTAACTGTGACGAGATCAAATCTTATGTGAAACAAATTTGACTAAAATTACAAAAAAACTGAAATGTTCAATATAATCTGATGACTTTTTGACACAGGACTAAGGCAAAAATGAAAACAGCTGACGAAATGAAGAGAGAACAAATTTTGACTAAAATTGGACTAAAGCACTGTGAGTTGTGTTGAGTTTGAGGGTAAAAATGACTAAAATGTGAGTAAGAACTAATCTAAATCTAAAACGGCTGCCAAATGTAACACTGTCCTACGCTACGTGTTACTCTCTGGTTTCCTTGTAGGTTTGGATGCTGACAGGAGACAAGCTTGAAACGGCCACATGCACCGCTAAGAACGCCCATCTGATCACCCGCAACCAGGACATCCATATCTTCAGACCCGTAAGTGCAGGACAGGGATCCCTCTTCCTCTTACATGGATATGAAGTGGGTAATTGTTGTTTTTTTAGTACCGCGGGGTTCATCCCAGTTCAAGGCAGCATTGACAGTTTCCTGACTCCCTCGACCCGCGGGCATCCATCCTCTGCGCGACCAAGGCCCATTAGCTTAGTGGTCACACAGCCCCACACAGCTACGCATGCAGGCCGAGCCAGCATACACAGCTGAATAAATCAGCTCCCACCAGCCAAAGCATCCAAGCTGCTGTCAGTGAGAACAAACAGGCCTTCGCTCAAACACAGAGCTGAGAATCCAGCTGAACCACTCCCGGAGGGATCATGCAGAGGGCTCACTTCCTAATTTGTTTTGCAGGTTTTGGGCTCTTTTTCTCCGGCTTTGATAGTCCCCCTTTAGCCTTCGCCTGTGGAAGCACGCCAGAGCAGAAGGAGCGCCTGCCATATAGGAAGGTTACAACTTGCGCACAACCGCGGTTACTGGAAGAGAATAACAATGGTTGGCACGGCTTGAAAACCTCTGTCCCAGTGGACGGGTGGGGGAGGGGGGGGGGGGGGGGGGGGGGGGAGTGCTGACTGGGCCTGCAACACATACATCTGGATTAGTTTCCTGGTGGCCACCAATGGCCTGATCTGGATTGACGTATGAATGGTCAGCAGCTGAAGGATATTCATACCAGAGCAGAACTCCTGTTGACAGATTAACACCGTGCCTTGTCAGGGCTGCATTTCTGGAGACTTTTTTAAGTCTATATTTGAACCTGACACAATTTGTTAGGAACCCTTGCTTTTATAGTACAGTATACAGTATTTTCCTCACTTCCACATATGTAAAGAGCACTAAATAAACATTTCATAAATGGTTTATAACACACTCTAGTTATACACAGATCTAAGGACATAAATGTCTTTAAACCATAGACTGTAAAAATAAGATTTCAACATGTATATACTGTAAATATATTTTTTATTTCGAACCATCAACAGCATGTTGTAAAAACAAAAACTAAAAAACACAAACGTAGACAACTCAATCAGAATTTAAAAAAGGATATGTTTGAGAAGGAGCAGGCGGACGCATAATGCTCATGAAATCCTGCCCCTTCTTCACAATATCATATTATTACAAAACCAAAAAGTAATTTTAGGTCATACAATAACTTACACAACATACAACAACACTTACCATTTATTCCTATGTTTAGGTCTCTTCCTTTCTATATTGGTCAAGTATTGTTTTCTTGAATCTGTTTTTGAACTGTATAATGTTATGATGATATGATGTTGTTTGATTTCATTGTTCCATTCCATAAGGCCACCCCACAAACTGAAATACACATGCACATACACATACACCAGCCTCCACTTCCAGGTGCCCAACTTACAGGCGTTATAGTTGTTGATAAATTAAATTAATAAACACTAATATTTGCTTACAACTGATGATTATATCATGTTATAGATTTACAAAATTCTGTTATTCGAACTTTCCAGGCAAATGCTAATCATACACTCACAGAATTTCTGCTTGTTTTACACATAAGTATATTTTTCCCGATGTAATGCATCAGAATATCAGTTCCATCATTTTATTTGTGATTTTGCCTACATTTCCTATATATTGATAATAAGGATTCACTGACTTAGATAACGGAAAGACGTTAACCGTTATTACATTATAATTCATCATAATTACTTCCATTTTCTGTTCTGTTGAGCTAAACATTTAACTGAGGTTGATGCAATGTAACAACGCTAGTATAATTATAAGTATATAATGACAATATAATTGAAATATGCACATACTTCATGTATGAACATCTCCATACCTACCGTGAATCATTTTGTGACTTTGCGGGGGGGAAAAACGAACCGAGGCAAAGGCATTAGTAAAATCTATATAGAAATAGAGAAACATTTAAAGTTACATATAGTTACTTTAAGATGAATTGTCTTTCAGTTAAAGTCCCAGTCTCATGTTAATCCCAACGAGTTCCATGCATTGAGTCACGGTGCGCAGATCAGAATCGCTATTGGGAGAGAAAAGGTCTGATCGCTGCATCCCCCAATTGATATGGAAAAAAAAACGACTCAGTTTAATATTGTGATGTTTATTTCAGTCGTATCATCCAGCCTTATCAGTTATTTATTTTGTTGGTTGGATGTTTGGCAGGTATTTGGTTTGCTCTAACGTTTACCCGTCATTGCAGCTGGAGGGGAACAGGCTGCCATTCTTAAAAGCTATCGGTCTGATAACAATCAGGATGCAAAGGCTGACAGGTTGTCATCCTTGATAAGTTTTTGTTGTGTGTTTGTGCGTGCTTTATCAATGCGGTTTACCATTGCCATAGGTGACAACACGAGGGGAAGCCCACCTGGAGCTCAACGCTTTCAGGAGAAAACACGACTGCGCGCTCGTGATATCAGGGGACTCGCTTGAGGTAAACTCAAAATGCATCCCCCTCCCCCCCCGCTGACTCCTCTCTCCTTATGAAACGCTGTGAAACTATGAAATGTTTGCTGTGTGATGCATGATATTGTCGCTGCCACGGAAGCATCTCTGGAAGTGGTATCTGTGGTTTGAGTCACTTTCTAAAAAGCGTTAAACTGTAAGTTGAAGTTTTTGAGATCCCCAGCTGAAATCAGATATATGCGGTGGCCTAGGTTGCTCACCCGTCCGTTCTGGTCGCTCTCTTGCAGGTCTGTCTGAAATACTACGAGTACGAGTTCATGGAGCTTGCATGCCAGTGTCCCGCTGTGGTTTGCTGCCGGTGTACCCCCACTCAGAAAGCTCAGATAGTCCGACTGCTGCAAGAGCGCACAGGAAAACTCACCTGCGCTGTAGGTGAGTCAAAAATAGAAACTGTCCAACATCTTTTTCACGGGGGGGGGGGGGTTTCAATTGTATAGCTTTCAGCTTAGCTTTTTTAAATGTGGGTTTTTTAACATTTAACAAACTTCTTTCCCTTCTCCACGTCCTCCTCAAAATATATTTATCTGTTGCAGCCACTCACTTGTACTCATTTTACCAGCACTCACAGTATGAGCATTGATAAAAACAAGAATTAATAATGTGATTGTATTATTTCATTGGAAAGATTTTTTATATATATATATATATATATATATATTTATATCATGTTTTTCACCCAGCCCCTTTACCTCCCTCATTATCTGGCGAATTCCAAACTTCCAGACATGTTATTTTCCTGTCTGTCTGCAGCTCTGATCTCTTAATCGAACCAAATTAAGGGAGTATCTTGTGAAATACATACACATAATACTCTCACTGGCACAGTCTGTATTGGTGAGTCACTGATGTGAATCCTGACACCTCCGTGGCTTTTGTTTTCTCTTAGGGGATGGAGGAAACGATGTCAGCATGATCCAGGAAGCCGACTGTGGCGTGGGAGTGGAGGGAAAAGTAAGACTCTCTCCGTCTCATCGCCTATCACATTGACGTGCTGCTCTCACAGATTTTTACTTTGCGTTTCCTGTCAAGATCTCTCTCACGTTCAGAGACATGCAGAGAGACATGCACGACAGATGATTCCTCTTTTATGAGGATCCATTGTCTGAGTGGAGGAAACAAAGATGACAGGATGCTTTTGTGCTTAAGTAAAAGTAAGAGTTGCTGATCAGCCCGTCTCTTCTTCCTCTCATGGTTCTCTCTGTAAATTCTCCGCCCAGATGGCTAGTTTGCTCAGACATGGACCCCATACATGTGTCAGCAATGGTTCTTGGAGTAAATTTGAATTGAATTTTTGTACGCCTTTTTTGGGAAATTCACTTTTTCCCTTTCTTACTTAGAGTTAGTTGTTGGTCAAAGATAGCAGCCAGTTATCTTAGCTTAGCATAACGATCGCTTGGGTCTATGCAAGGGTAACACAATCTGCCTACCAGCACCCTACAAACTCAATGTTATATCTTTGTGTAATTCTGTACAAAAACACCTGCACTGTAAAAACATCAATTTCAGAATCAGAATACTTTATTGATCCCCTCAGGGAAATTGTTCACTTGCAGTTGCTCACAGTCAGATTCAAGTTAAAAATAGGAAGTAAGAAAAGAGCGAGTCAATAAGTGTTTAAAAGTAACATAGCCACAGCGCAAGAAATTTAAAAAAAAGTTAAGGGGAGGTAAAGTGAGATTAGGTTAAAAAATTGTACAAATGCTATAGTAGTGCAGTGTCAACATACTGTAAATAGATCAAAAGTACAGTGTGACCATAAGCAGCAGCAGGAGGGGGAGAGAAAAAGTCACAAACATAAAAAATCCACAGAGCCTGGAGCACATTGGACAAGGCTAGGTGATAGCTGCTAAAAGTAAAATGTCATTAAAGCAAAGCATTATTTGTTTACTTGTATTAATCAGAGCATTCACAAAAATCACTCAAAATCAGCAGGGGGAGGCGCTTGGAAACAGCAGCTTTTTTTCTCGTCGTCGAGGAGGGGGGGTCGCGAACACCAACCTCATTATTCTGGGGGGTCACGACTCGAAAAGGTTGAAAACCACTGCTCTAAGTTGTATAGTTTGATGGCCACAGGCAGGAACAACCTAGCCTGGTCCTACCAGACTCTGGTACATTTCATTTGTACAGAGAGTCTGGCCTCTCTCCATTGACAAGTGTTAACTTCCTTGAAGGCGGGTACTCTGTTGAAGTTTAAAACTATTGGATCTGCCCAGAGCCACTCTGGATCTGCCATAACCAATCGCTCGTTTGGTCGTGACGTCGGCTTAGCATCGCTAGCGTTCGCCTTAGCTAACTCCTTCACCACGGAGCGAGCTGGAAAATCTAACTTTTCCCGAACCCCGTGGGGAGGAGGGCCACAACATCATGGCCACCAACAAAACTCAGCAAAGATTGTTCTTACTCGGGCTTTAACTTCTGGATATTCGGCAGCGTTGCCACAACTGCACGAAATGGCTTCGCTCGCATCTTTCTCCACCGCCATTACGGAACTCACCGAAGGTTACCGAACCTCAACGTCATCGTTCTCTGCCACTCCCTCTGTTCGCTGATTGGACCGGTAAAAATTTGACCGGAGAAAACCCAAGAATATTCCGCAAACCCAGACGTAGTACTGTAGGAAAATGAAAATTGAGCGGAAGTACGTAGGAGGGCGGAGCCAGGCTAGGAACAACCTTCTGCGGCACTTTGTGGTGCATCGTGGGTGTCTGAGTCTCTCACTGAAGGTGCTCCTCAGACTGACCAATGTGTTGTGGAGTGGGTGGGAGGAGTTGTCCAGGATGGAATGTATTTTGGACAGCATCCTCCTTAAGGAGTCCAGCTCCACCCCAACAACAACACTGGCCTTGCCAATCAGTTTGTCTTGTACATTTTTGGTTTTACCAGGGGTTTTTGTGCAGAACTACGTATACACTACAGAGTTTTGTAAGTTTATATGACAGTAAACGGAATTTCTTTGGGTTTTTGATTGTTGGACAAAACAAGCAGTTTGAATATATCGACTGGGGCTTTGGAAAATGTGTGATGTCTGACAGAACAAACCAATTATTCAACTAATAGTGGAATATAACTGGAGACCATCTTGCGATGGTATCACACAAGGCGCAACACCAAATAGAGCCAGGGGCGTAAAGTGGGGGCCCCATCCTTCCCTACCTTCTACCTCCCTACTTCTGGCGCTCTTGCTCAGACCACACCTATCTTCTAAATCAGCCTTCATTTTGATCTCAACTACACACCTGTAAGACTGCTTCTTGCACGGTTGTGACGCTATCGTGGTGACAAAATCTGGCCACAGACAGTTAAATACCAAGCAAAGTACTTACAACCGCCTCTGTGGTAGTCGCCGCTACAGTATGTTGACGACCATATTCTGCCATGATGGCACACACACAATCAGACTCACAAGGTGACAACAACAGCAGCATCGCTGCCGTGGAAATTTGAATTTCAAATGGCATATTCAAAGTTTTTGTATTTTCATGAGTGCCATGTCTGCAGGGAGTATTTGTCCACCATCTGTCTGATTTTTGTGTTTTCATATAACCGAGCTGTATATCTGTCACTGTGTGCTCATAATAAGAACCCAAAAGCCTACTTTCAGGTCAGCCCAGACATGTCGTAGCTCGTCTTCACAGCCTTGTTTGCTGTGTGTTTTGACAGGAAGGAAAGCAGGCCTCGCTGGCCGCTGACTTCTCCGTGACTCAGTTCAAACATTTAGGTCGTCTCCTCATGGTCCACGGGCGGAACAGCTACAAAAGGTCTGCAGCCCTCAGCCAGTTCGTCATCCACAGGAGCCTGTGCATCAGCACCATGCAGGTAGAGTGCAACTGAAACATGGTTTTTAGGTTTAGGTTCATCATTCAATTTAATTCAAATGTATTTCTAGTGTCAAATCACAACAGGAGTTATCTCAGGATACTGTACTTTACAGATATAGAGTAGGTCTAGACCACACTATAATTTACAAAGACCCAACCATTTCCCCCAATTTCCCCCCAAGAGCAAGCATTTGGTGGGACAGTGGCGAGGAAAAACTTCCTTTTTTCATGCAGAAACCTCGGAATCAAATGAGATAATACATCACATACTAAGTGTATCTGAGCATCACAAAAATCATGTTTTTCCATGAATTGTTCTTCATTTTAAAATGAAGTTATCATTAAATGATCAATTAGTGCCTCAAACTAACTAATTATCATCATAAAAACTGAGTCTGCAGCAGTCATTCACATAAAATTATACGAATAGCAATAATTTTGCAGGTCCGTTTTAAATTGATGTAGAGTAAACAAAACGGTTGTTCTATTCACTGAATAGGATGCATTACTATAAATCTAGATAATATAGTCCAGAGTCTGAATTAACAGTAAATCCTATATTCATACGAGCACAAAATGAGGCTTGAGATTTGATTGCATTCAGTCATCAATTTACTTTTTCTGTTCTGTATAAACCATGTTTGTTTCTAAGATATCAAACCTTAGATGCTTCAATCACTTGTAATTTGAATCTAAACTACTCTAACAGACACTCAATGCAGTGTAACATTTTGAACATTTTGAAATTTCAAACGGAAAGAAATTGCAATCAGTTTTTCTTTTTTCCCCTTTCCATGAGTCCCAGACTGCTCACCTGGGAAATAATCTTAAAATAAAGTGAAATGCTTGCAAACCATAGACTGTATCATATTAATGGACAAAGCATCCGGTTCAGCGAAGTGCCGCAAATGCAGAAACACCTGCATTCTATCTGAATTCCAGCAGGGGGCGACACGTGCGGTTGCAAAAGGAGGTCGGTTTCTGTAGAAGTCTATGACAAAGTGACCCACTTCTCACTTGATTTATTACCTCAGTAAACATTTTCATAATGAGTTTATGGTCTCAATCGCTAGTGTTAAGTCTTCTGCAGTACAGAATGATGTTCGTTTTTTGAATTATGGTCTCGTTGATTGTAAAATCGACGACAAAGCAGGGGGGGGGTTTTGTGGCGTGGCTATGATGTGATTGACAATTTGCGGCCTGTCTTGTATGTAATATAACTATGGGACAAAGATATATTTAAAACGTAGCAAAGCTAAATCTTACCTCGAATTATGTAGGCTAGCTTTCAGCAGCAGTTGCATCCAGATTGCTAATGAAAGTGTGTAACGTAACGTAGTGTAAGCAGCGTTGCCAACTCTCAGCTAATGTCACAGTCAAATACCGGCCAACAGTCTATGGCTCCTCCCTCACGTCTAAAATCGTCACATCCGCAACCAAGATGGCTGCGCCCGTAACGGCAAACTCCACGACTCATAGCAGATCTCCACAAACCAATGGGTGACGTCACACATGCTCTGTCCATCAATATTATACAGTCAATGTTGTAAACACATTGATGTCAGTGATGTTGAATTGATTTAGTGATCTGTACAGTACATTTAGTTAACAGTGAAATGTGTGCTAATATGAGATGGCTGTATACTGAAGACTGAGCATGTGATTTAGTGTTTTGCTCCTTGTATGTAAAGACAGCATGTTATGTTTAAAAGAGGGAATTTAGCAAGTCAGTTTGACGGGGAACTGAAGCCGGTATCTCTGCTCTCTGCAAAGCCACCAGACTCCTTTTGACAAAAAAGTCATTTTACCTCAAACTAACCCTTTAAAACAAAAAAACTGGGCGCGTGACAACCGCCATCTGCTATAGGTAATACTCTGACTATGGCTAAGTACCTCATACAACCCCACTTCAAAAGAATCTGAACTATCCCTTTAAAGTTCAGGCAGGGAGATATGGGTGTTGTTCATCCACAACACCTAACATCTAAATGTGAGGAGGGAATGATTGGGTTTGGAGGCAGTGAGAAGGTTCAGGGGTGGTCATGGAAGGGTGGGGTGCACGATGACTCAGAGGAGTCGGCTTGTGGTGCCCTTCTGAGCCGGCCCCCACACACACACCCGACATTGTCCCCAGTCCAGTTCCCATGTCCCGGTCCGACCTCAGCCCCCGCCATGCAGGGACATCCCATGACTCACTTCATCATGGACTTTGGGGTTTTAGGGAGGCCCTCCTTCACATGTCTCACATTAACACCAACCACAGCCGCAGCTGTGACCTGTCTGGTTTGGGCCCGCCAGGATGGCAGGCTGACTAGTCGACAGGTTAATATGGGTAATATTCATACGTTCAAGACACGTGCTAGAATTAGTCAGTGAAGTTTAATTTTCTTCGGCAGTAGCACTGCAATAGAATTATTATTAAGGTGTTGCATTTTATGTGTGGGATTAAGCCCATTGATTAGTCAAAGTGTGGTTATTTGTGTGGCCAGATTCATGCTGTCTCTTTCATTTCCTGTCATTTCTCTGATGTAAATTGACTTTTGAAAGTGAGCATTTGGAAAGTGATGCTCCATGTGAGTATTGAGATGAAAAGAAGACTGACTGACTTTGTCTTTTCTTCGTTTTTGCGTTTCCCTAGGCGGTCTTCTCCTCTGTTTTCTACTTTGCTTCAGTCCCACTCTACCAAGGATTCCTAATTATTGGGTGAGATACACACTTTGTATGGCTATGACTTATCAAGTGAGCATTTGGCTGCCTTGTCTCCCTGGCATTTCCTCTGTGTTAAAGCACTGTTGAAATGTGAGAAGGGGAAAATATGAAAGTCTTGACCGGACTGATGCAATTCACTGCTGAGTCTAACCATGAAATGTGCCATTTTATCTGGATATAATAATATAATATTCCTCACACTGAGGACACATGCATTTGTCTGTTTCAGCTACTCCACTATCTACACCATGTTCCCTGTCTTCTCCCTGGTGTTGGACAAAGATGTTAAGTCAGAGGTTGCCATGTTATACCCGGAATTATACAAAGACCTCTTGAAGGTATTTCATGATTGATAACACACTAACTGCCACAGTGCAGCCAAATATAACACACAGAAACATATGGAAAATGGTAAATATGATGTGTTGTCTTTCTTTCCACAGGGCCGACCGCTATCTTTCAAGACATTTCTAATATGGGTCCTAATAAGTATCTATCAAGGTGAGGAAGAGTTTGCAAAAACTGCTGATAATCACAGTCAATAACTGCAGCCGTTGGAGAGAGATACACTCATAACCAAAATAAATCACAGTACACGGTGTTGCGCACACAGTGCTAACATACTGAATCATAGAGGCATCCCTTAACTGTACAGTATATATATATACAAGTCAGCAGTCATTATATTGGAGCATTCAAACAGTATTTCAGACCACTTGGCGGTCAAGGCATCGGATCAGGCACCAGTGTAAAGATTGGACAGACAGACAAATCAAACCCTGACATACAAGGAAGGTATCTTACTCCGCTTCGTGACACTGACACATAGGGCTGGGTACCGAACTTCTGTACTCTTTAGGCACTGACCAAATTGCCCCCAAAGTATTGAAGAATGCCTTGACATTCAGTACCATATTTCAATACCTAAGGACTAAATCTCATCAGCGTCAGTGAGCCATTAAGCATGCAGAATGCTTCTACCAAGGTCTAATCATGCTGGTGATTGGCTGTCTAGCGTTACACGTTGAGGAGGCATGCAGGAAAAACTCTACGTTAATCACAGAAATGAGGCTCACAGGTAATTTTTTTTTTAAAGATAATTATTTGGGGCATTTTAGGCCTTTAATTCCACAGGACAGATGAAGACATGAAAGGGGAGAGAGAAGGGGAATGACACGCAGCAAAGGGCCGCAGGTCAGAGTCGAACCTGTGGCCGCTGCGTCGTGGAGTAAACCTCTATATATGTGCGCCTGCTCTACCAACTGAACTAACCCGGCCACACAGGTGTTGTATTTTGAGAGGCTTGACTACAGTGTGCTTCACATAGTTGTAAAGGAGCATAATGCAAAATGTAATTTGTGTAATGTAATATCTTATCTAGAGGCATACTAAGCCATGTTCCAAAACCATTTGTCTATTCTTGTAAAAACATAAATGTTGAATTGAATTGGCTGGTGTTTAGATACTGTATATTTTTAAGTAATGGGGCCTGGTTTCCAAAACGACTGCTCTGTACGTTGGTATCGCCTATTTGTTCAAGGAGATTAAATACTTTCAGATACAAGACTTCTTCCATGAGATCAGTTCACTATAACACGGTTGCAAACAAGGAAACATTTAATCTGGGGGAAAGGTGGAGTACGATCCTGTGTGGGGACCTTGATAATTTTTTGAAAACAGAAAAAGTGAATCACATTCTTTATGAAGCCACAAATTCCGTTAAAGGTAGTCAATAACTGAATACATCAGTAAATATGTTTGCAAGTTATTGAAATGGAGGCAAAAAAAAAACAGACCTTTTGATTTTTGGACTTTACAAATCATGATAAAATAAATTGAAACGTCATTCGTTTTAATCCTCTGTGTTTTTCAGCGCCTTTTTGTTATTTTTTTTGTCTGGGCACTAGAACCGGTTCAAACTTGGAATCGTTTCAAAAATTACAAAATTATGGAATTGTGTCTTTATTGGAATCATTTCGAATCTGATCATCGGTTCCAATTTTCCAAATTCCTCCATAGTTCTGATCCTGCAGGATAGCATTTTAAATTACTTTTGACGCTCAAGCCTCTTTTTCAGACCAAACGTTGTTCATGGATTACATGCTTAAATGTTGCCTTCAATTATTGTGAAGCGTTGGTCTCGTTCTCAGATTGTGCCCTTTTTTAACTCCACAGGGAGCATCATCATGTACGGGGCGTTGCTGCTCTTCGAGTCCGAGTTCGTCCATATCGTTGCCATTTCCTTCACCTCTCTGATCCTGACGGAGCTGCTGATGGTGGCCCTCACCATCCAGACGTGGCACTGGCTCATGATAGTGGGCGAGCTCCTGAGCCTGGCCTGCTACGTCGCCTCGCTCGTCTTCCTGCACGAGTTCATTGGTGAGCGAGCACAAACACACGCACATAAACTCATCTTTCACCCACACAGAAGGTGACGCTGAGCCTGTAGCAGTGCTATTTCATTGAGACAAGAAAACAAATGCAGTCTGCATTCATTTCACTGCAGCCTGATTGATGTTATTGTGCTTTTGCCGACCTTGAAATGGTGCGTCAGCATTCAGCAGTGCTGTGGACCTGCTTATTCGTATTATGCCTCTGGGGTGCAATTAGCTGCGGTATGCTGGATATGAGGAAGGCTAAAGGTGAGCGCATTTGCAAAGTGTCCTCGCGTGGACGCAGCTCAGGCATGCCGTAGTATCAAAGGGGAAATGCCAACAGTCCTGTTAGTTTCCTGTAGACTGATACGCTTCATGTGTTTATCTCAGTAAAGGTGTGTGTGGTAGAAACAGTGGCCACAAAATGAATACTCACCCTAGTGTTTGATCGAAAGACTCATGGCCATTAGAAGACTGAAACACAGGGCGCACTCACACTTGGCCAAGTTGCCTTCAACCGTGCCCGAGCATGATTGTCCCCCCGCCTTCCCGCTGGCCTGCACTCACACTGCAATAAAACATTCAGGGCCAGAGCACGCTCACGTCATTACATAGCGGGACTCGCTGACTACAATGCCCGTTCATCTGTAAGGTAAGAACCAGACCCGGGCACGTTCAGCGTTCACGCTGATGCGTACCGTGCCCGAGACCAATCGAACTGTGCCCTGTGCCCACGGTATTGGGCATGGTACGGCGTGCCCAGGCACGGTATGGAGTGATCACACTAGTCAAACAAACCAGACGTTGGGGTCAAACGTGCTCGGGCACAGTTTAACTGGGCCTAAGTGTGAGTACGCCCATAAACAACTTTTATAGCAGATGGTTGGTGCTTGCATTACTCCATTACAGCCTGCATGTTACAGCCAGGCTATTGGACAAACAAAAATAAGCCAATTTTAGTTGTGCCATATTAAGACTTCTGACATATACAATACCCTAACCAAGAGCTTTTCAAGCCTTTATTTTCAGCTTTATGTGGGGTGTGGAGTTGTATTTTCAGCCTACAACCTCGACCACTGAGGATCATGACTGGCATGTGGTCGAGTGTACCCTTTTTTGGACACTTTTCCTCCCTCTTGAAGTCGGACTGGAATAGATTTTGAAGGCTATTCTTCTGTTGCATGTGCAGATCACACAGTTAATTGGACATTTTACAACGTTTTTGTTTATTTGCCGTTGTTTGTTCGAAACTGTGGGCTTTTCCCAATTCCCAAATTTGTACCTCCTTGACTCACCTCGGGGCTCTTCCTCGACTCCTCGGGTCAGATCTCCTGTGGGCGGGACTAAGACACGAGGAGGAGAGGAATCGGGGATGCACAAACTGGGGAATGGGAAAGGCCCTGTAAAGGTTTATTTTTCAGAGAGAGGTATATGCCAATGTTCTAAAAACGACGAAAAGTTAGTTATTGCAGTTTGGACGAGCAACAGTTGGAGCTCTGACACAGCAATTCTTGTGTCAACATTCTTACTCCTTTTCTGAGTCATAACTCAGTAAAATCTGAACACACAGACACATATTTTTACTTTCCAATGTCTGTATAAACATCCATAAATCTGCTTCATAGAAAAAAAGACACTCATTATAGCCCCAGAACCTTGCTGATAATCATCATGGTTTTTTGATCCAGTGGACACCATTGGTACACTGCAAACAGGAACTGCTAATAACTACTTTGGCATACTTTCAATGGTGCCACAAAAAAAACAACGTACAGCTAATTCACGGTCTCTGTAGTCTATATCGACGACGTTTCATTTCCGGGATTGTTCAGGTGCCGCCGGAAATTCCGCCGGATGTAAATCCAGACAGCTAGCTAGACTATCTGTCCAATCTGAGTTTTCCGTTGTACGACTAAAACAGCTTTTGAATGTACACTCGTTCCACCAAAACAAGTTCCTTCCCGAGGCTATTTTGCAGAGGCACCATGGCTCCGTCCGGCGCTTAGCACCGGCCAAGACGATTGTGATTGGTTTAAAAGAAATGCCAATAAACCAGAGCACGTTTCTCTCCCATCCCGGAATGATGTGTGGACTAGCCAGACCTTCCTCCGCAGCGCTGTAGAGGAAGGTCTGGCAATACAAGACCTCTCCATGGCAACATTATACTTCCTGTTATAGCCAAGGAACCTATCTTTTAAAGGTTCCTTGTTTACAGCCCCCAAAAGTGACAGGTTGGGCAGTTGTCTCTATATTGTTTGAGGGGTGTCCACAGTGTCATACCAAACCTTTACATGACTTGTTATATTTAACAAGATATTGCAGTCGCTCCAGAAAAACGTGATTGCGCGATCATATAATTCAGTGCATAATCAGCCAAAGTCCGCATATTTATGCGGGGGCCGCATTTTTTCAAATACGCCGCACTTTCGCTGCATAAATTGCCGATTTCCGCGCAAAATATGCGGGGCTTGCATGATTTCATAATCCCCGCATTTTTGTTGCAAAAAAGTCACCTATATCTCAGCAGAAAGTTGAAAAATGTTGCGTTCACTTCACACAAGAGCAGCCATTTTCCCCTGTTGCCATGGGAACGTTAAGAAGTGACGTAATTACGCGACGTGAACATCATCGAAAAGCTGCAAACCCCGCGATGAAGCCATGATGAAACCGCAGTTTTTGCAAGTTCCTGCAATTTTTGCAAGTTCCCGCATATTCCATCGCATTTTTTGATGAAAACATGCCGCATTATCAAGGATTGTTGCCCGCAACAATCACAAAAAAACTCCGCATTTTTCTGGAAGGACTGATATTGAGTTGCGCTACAGATACATGATAAAACTGTCGACCGTCAAAAGAAATTGTCCCAAAAAAAAAAAAAAAACTTTTTCCACTAAGAACTGTTAAATGATGCTAGGTAATGTATGTGTCTGTATCCTACAATCCCATTCTGATCTTTGCCTCTTCGTCCACGCCAGACGTATACTTCATCACCACGGTATCGTTCCTGTGGAAGGTGACTGTCATCACGCTGGTGAGCTGTCTGCCTCTGTACATCCTCAAGTACCTCCGCAGACGCTTCTCCCCGCCCAGCTACTCCAAGCTGACCACTTAAAAGACTGAGAAGGAGACTGTTGGGGAAACAGAAAGGCGCCCCTGTCTTCATCCAGCAGAGCCTGCGCTTCGACCAGAGGAGTCAAACATGGATTCATCCCCTTTAATTTGTTCTGAAAAGTAACACGCGGAAATGCGAAAGACGGACAACTTTGTCAGGGACAGGTTGCTTTACTGAGAAGGGAGAGTTTGTGTTTAAAAGCAGCGTTGCTTGCTACACGTGTTTTGATGCAAAGACTAACTGATGATTTCTCTATGTGGAGAAACACCTGCAGTGAATTGTAGGTTGGTAGTTAGTTAAACCGAGCATAAAAAAAGTGTCCTGAACAGAAATGTAAATATGTCATGTATAAACACGCTGCTATTTAGCCTAGTATGTGATCAATTAAGGAACAGAATCAGTTCAGTAAATTATGCAGATCCGGTTTGTTTTATAATGTCAAAAAAAAAAAATCATATCAAGGAAAGTAACTGGAAAAGTTGGATGTCTCTCACTCGGCTCTGTAGATGTGTCATTTTGGGGCTGGAAATACATTTTCTCCAATTTCCAGTTCCATCTGAAATTAGTCAAAGCGTTAACATTGTTAGACACTGAAATAGCCGTAGCATTCTCACTCAGGACTTGATTCACACTCTACTCAAACTGATTTCGAAAATTGGAGTTTAAGAATTACAGTATAGGGCGGAAAAAAAAAAAAAAAAAAAAAGTTTACTGGCTAGAGTAGACTTTGCATAAAACACACGTATGCAAGTTTGTGTATTTGTTTGTGCGTCACGGCGATGGTCCAGCCCGACGCAGCGGAGGTGGTGTGGTGGTTTATTTTAGCATGACCCCGTGGTGTCTGGTATTAAATCCGTCTTTGTTTTCTTGGTACGGACGTCGAGGTTGTTAGTGTTTGTGGAGCGCGGTCGAAACAGCCACAAAAGGACTGTTGGTTTATTTGGAGTCCAAACCTTCCGCCGGGGCTGCCGACAGCCCCTCATGTGGCCAGCACCAGACCACGCTTTTCATCCAGCATTGCATGATGACTCACTGTAACAGTGACCTAAAGCCATAAGTGAAAATACCCCCCTGCGACCCGAGTTTAGCTGCCCCCTTTCATGTGGTCTATTCCATGCCCCCCCTCATTGCTCACTTCTGCTAACCTCCACAGTTCAGTTGGGATAGAAGAAAAAAGGGATCAAATCTCCCCTTCAGTGAAAATCCAATGTGAACATAGTACTGCACATTGAGAGAAAGAACAGATATGATACCACAGCTCACATTTCAATTCGCTGGTGGAGATACTGTAAATAATCACCAACTAACAGAATAACATGGCTACACTCTTTCTCTCACTTATTTCAAATGACTTTGGAAAAAGGATTTCAATTTAGTTGTAAAACTTGAATTAACTTTTCTTATATGACTTGATTAATCTTAATGTGTCAAACCAGGTGTCCTAAGTAATAATTTCTCTCATATGTTCAACTCCATTGTTAATCCCTACTGAATTCAGTACGCTGTTTGCACAGAATTTTGTTTTGTACAACCGATCAAGTCTATTTTTTATGTCGTAATAGAATCGCAAAAAAAAACATTTGGCTAAAATGATTTAGTTGCTTGTTTTTTTATTATTATTATTATTATTATTATTATTATTTATTAACATGTGTTATTTTATGGTGTTGATTGCACTGAAATGAGCAAAACAAAAAGGGAGAATTGTGTTGATGTCAATGTTGTGATGATGATTAATAAATCTCATGTTTTCTATTCTTGTGCCATTTTTCATTTTCCATACATACCAATTTAACAGGGCTTCATGTCCAAACAGCTCAAAGCCTGAGACTGTGGGCCTCTCCTCAGACAACGCTTGGAAAAAAGGCGCTTTTTTAAAATATTTTTCTTATTGTCAACAAATCTCCACCAAAATGTGTTATTCTGTCTCAATACTTTCCGATTTTCCATACCCTGTCTGTAGCGCCCGGCGCCAAGCCCATTCATTCGTTGAAGAGGAAACTCTTTAAGAGCAGGTTAAACATATACACTTTTATTTATTAAAACATTACTCAAACAGGAGCAAATAGTACATTTGTTGTGGACTTTTTTTCACCTGCAGAGTTATCCACATTTGGTGCTCTAGGGAGTGTTTGGGCCAGCAGGACGGTGTACGTTGGATTGAGTAAGTAAAGTACAGTGTGTGTAAAGAAGGAACATGTCACGCAGTGCAACAGAGGGGCTCATTGTGTTTGAGTTTGTGGGGAAAAAAATTCTGTTTTAGGACAGAGGAATAAGATTTATCAGGCTTTGGATATGAATGCAATACTTTTTTCAATACATTGTTGGTTTGGGCCTTTTCATGGGATTCATTTATATACCCATGTCATTTGTATTAAGAGATTTTTGAGGATTTTGACATTTGGTGAAAGCCACAAAATGTAATAATGGAACTTAATGTGACTTAATAACTTTTTAATAAATTATAAAAGTGGAACCAGTTGAGCTTATTGTGGCCTAACATGGCTTTGTGGCCTCAAACTAAATCCCAATGAAATGAAAAGGTGCCCCAGTAATGTGGGTGTAGTACTGCTGCCATAAGAATAGTTCTCTTTTTCGGAAATTGAAATTGAATTGAATTGGAATGAAACTATCATCTACGTTGGTATGCAAAAGCAATTCTAGTTATTATGGTTGTGTTCCGTTTCAGTGCGGTTTGTGATGATGAGGTGTGAGTTACACAGAACATAGTGTGCAGGCAGATGGAGGATCCTGGGTGTTTGGCGCACTCTCACCAGAGGAGGGAGTCCCTGATGCCTGGACATGCTGTCGAGTCTTCACTCTCCATTCTCGGTCACATCCTGAATGTCTCAGGTAATCCACAATCTCAAACTTTGACATTAAACATAATCAGGAATTTAAAAAAATCAGAGTAACACAAAATAGTATGTGACTTCATTAGAAAGGAAATAACTATTAAATCACTAAAAGTTATAACTCCACAGAAAACATGTCTGTTTTTCTTTGAAGTCAATGTCCATGCTTAATTTGAGTTTTTTGAAGGAACTTTGTTAATTATCCACGGAGGTTACAAGTTATAAAAGTGTCCAAGTGTACATGGCGTTTCACCCCAGAGATGGTTTTAGTTGGACTAGAATCTCAGTCGTAAAATATTTTCCTTTTTTCAACATGCAGCCAAGCACCTCAGTACTGCATGTTCAGATTAAAACTACAGTGCATGTCCAACTTTTTTTTTTTTTTTTCTTGTTCCATTGCCTAAATGCGTAAGTTATACCATTAAAAGAAACCATTTAACTTAATCAGGCCCATGAAAACTGAAATTCCACTCCAGAGTCAACAGAGCTGCCTGCTAACCTTAACATTCGTGGTCTTTTCCTCTTCTCTTAAAGCCAGAGCCTCTGGTGGACCACTGCCAAATCCACAATCCAATCACAGTCAAAGTAAGTTTTGAAATTGACTTTGCATTTCACAAGGTTGGGATTTTCAGCCTTTAAAAAAAAAAAAAAAAAAAAGAAGAAGAAAAAAGAGGTAGCTTACAGCTGTTGCGTAACATATATCCAGGCTAATTATCACAAGGTCGGTGCATTTTATCTTTGGCACTTCAAGACAGGAATTTGTTTCCAGCTTGGAAACATCTTACACGCTGCTGCCAGTGGAACAGTGCAAGAGCGAGAGAGGCAGAGACTATCATGAATGCTACAGAGTATACCACAAACTGTCCCAGGGTCCTCACTGCAGCACTTAATACTCATGATAGTGTGGAACCATGTGGTGGAAGAAGTATTCAGATCCTTTACTTGGGTAAAAGTACTAATACCACACTGTAAAAAATAATCTGGTACAAGTAAAAGTCCTGCATTGAAAGTGTTCCTTAAGTAAAACTATGTAAGTATCATCAGGGAAATGTACCTAAAGTATTAAAAGTAAAAGTACTCGATGCAGAAAAATCCTCCCATTTTAGAAACTGGAAACGATCCAAACGGCTGTGTGTTTAATGGTCTAATCATTTCAGCTGGACTTGGGTAGTTTAAATTATAATAAAACATCGTATTTTATAAACTACATGTGTTTTGTTTGCAAAAATCTTAATGTGTAAAGTAACTAAAGCTGTCAGATTCATGTAGAGGAGTAAAATGTACAATATTTCTCTCTGAAATGTAGCGGAGTAGGAGGAGAGAGTGGCACGAAAAGAAAAATCTCAAGTAAAGTACAAGTACCTCAACATTTGTACTTAAGTATAGTTCTTCAATAAATGTACTTAGTTACATTCCACCACTGCATGGAACCACGTGGAATCCATATCCAACCTTTAGGCTAAAGCGGCCACACCAACGGCGGCGCTGGGCCTCGGCCTGCTTCCTGAAGAGAACGCTGAACTCCTGCTGCACAGTTTGGGCCCGAGGTCAGCTGAGCTTCCTGCGTCACATGTGATTGGATAAAAGGCCTAATGAACTGACTCACAATAAGTGTAATTTGCATAATGCTTGTAGGATTATATGCCACATTACAACTTGTGTGCTTAGATGCAGTGAGCTGTTTTGGAATAGCAGAAACCCCGCAATGGATTACATCAAATAATGAACATCTTGCAGATGAAGTGTTTACTACACCCTGTTATGGCTCTGTGTAAACATTGGATTTTGGCAATGACAGGCCCATCACAGAAACATTGCAAAGCATGAACATACACCCTCCTCTGGCACTATTTATAGCTGTGTGGGCCTGGAATGCTTTGATTAGTCTTAGCATCCATGACTGTTAAAGAAGGGCTGCAGATGTGTTTCCCTGCCTCTCCCCGTGATCGCTAATGACACTGGGTAATGCTTCGCAAAACAACTGAACAAAACCGCCCAAATCCCTTTCAGACAGACTGGATTAAAAACATTTTTAAATGGTGCAACAAGTGATTAATTGCGATCGTTGAGGCTGACATACGGTCAGTTGTCATGAATGAAGTGGCAATGGAAAGAGATTGAGCTTTTCTTTCAGCTGAATACGTTTGTTCCACTTTGTTTTGACTACCTACGATTGACTTTTATGCATTCAAATTGTGCTGATAACAGATACAGAGAGTATCAGTTGAAGTTATGAAATACTGTAGGACGGAATTGGAAACCTGGTCCCCCACTTTTTCCACTGGAATTATTTCTACAAACATTCAAGTATCGATCAGAATCCTGTTACATAACAAGGCGGTTTTGTGGATGTATGCAGTTTCCATGTTGATGGAACATATTAGTTCATTCATACAATTCAGAGAAGGAAGGAAAATGTTTTCCAGGGATCTCAAGTTGTGGCAGGAAGGAAAAAACATTCCTTACTGCACAATGACATGCCAGCACTGCCCCGACTGAAAACCTGTCAGAAGCGCTCTCTTCAGCTACAGTGCTTCTTTCCTAAACATCTATTGATAATTATGAAACACAACCAGCATTTCATTATGCTGCTTTATGTACCACGCCTCCTTTAAGGGACCAGTGTGTACGTTTTAAAGGGATCTATTGCCAAAAATTGAATATAATATTCATGATTATGTTTTCATTAGTGTATAATCACGTGAAACTAAGAATGGTGTTTTCGTTAGCTTTGAATGAGCCCTTCATATGTACATAGGGAGCGGGTCTGTCACTACCCAATCCGTACCGGAAACCTGAATTGTATAGGTACTATTCCCAGACCAATAGGCTATCTTGACTTTAACCATTCAAGGCCAATGCCTAACCTCAACCATCTACGCACATGCGTAAATAAAATTAGGTTTCTGGAACGGATTAGGCACAACAGGAGTTGCATCTCACTTCCCTTATTTGATATCTCCTCGGTCCTCGCTTGAACCCGAAGTTGTTCTGGCCCTCCTTCGTGAAGGCCGTCTCAAAACTCGTATTCCTGCCCTGAGGATGGAGGATGGAGGAGGGATCTCTGAGGAGCTATGAGCGAGGAGGGATCTCTGAGGAGCTATGAGCGAGGATACACGAGAGCAGCGTTCCTGGAAGCCGTGCAGCTAAAAGGGTTGATAACTCTGCCCATACAGCTGACGAATTCACGTGACGTTTCAGTGGAGAGGATATTTCATCCCTCTAAAAACACATTTCCTTGTTTCCTCTCTCCTCCCTTTATTTTCTCGCTTCTCTCACGTGCTTACTTGGTGGGACGGACTAAGACGCGAGGAATGGATGCAAGTGGAGGAGCCGGGGACACAAGGGAGATGCACCTACAGTCCTCTTCCTCAGAGTCTGCCATGTTGCACGGCCATGTTTCTACAGTAAGCCAGAACGGACAAACTAAACACCGGTTATAGAGAGAGCCTTTCATGTTTTTACCTGAAGGCCATTGTAACGTCTCCTACACTCTTGGAAAGGGAGGGGTATTCAGTCGGCTGCAATCTGCAACTTCACAGCGTGTATTAAAGTCTCCCTCCACTCAAAAATGTGTTATGCTTACTGTTACTTCACTTGGATATTTAAGCTTCAATGAAGTAGGAGACTAGCCTGGAAACGAGACAAATCCGCAAGATCAAACTGTCAAACTAGGCACTGCTGTTCAAAATTAATCAAGATTCTGTAACTGACTGTTACCAGCCCCTGGCAACTCTGAATGGGATAAGAAGTATATAAAATGAATGAATGGTTAACTCCAAGTATTATCACGACTTTAAAAGTTAAATCGGAGGTAATGTCCCTGGGCATGTAAGAGAGCAGATCAAAAGACCCAAACGGAGGCAAAAGTCCATGCTTCCCTTTGCCCCCTGAATTTCCTTGGAAAGATTTCCATGAGACACGATACGATGTACCATTTCCATATCAAAGTTCCACTGCTTGGATTTAAAAGCTCAATCACACGTTACACTTGGAAAACTGCAACAGGGCAGTGCTCTAACCCAGACAACTCTACCTCAATGAGCTGTGTTTACAGTGATGGAAAATACTGCATGAACTTGGAAAAATTGGACTCTCTGAAGAAAAAAAAAAGACGGAAGTGCAAACTCGGCCGTCTGGACACTGGCGTTTTTCCTTTCTGAAGCATGTGCCATATTCATTTACTCATTCATAATTTGAGTTGCATAAGAGTTCCGTAACAGTGGAGGAATTTACATCTGGTAGACAAGGCAGCTGGTTACCCCCAAAACGAAGGCTATGGCCACTGTGGTTTACAGACTCATTGCAGTCACCTTGTTCCCCAAACGGTCTAGCACAGGCTCCCTCACTCAGACTAATCCATGTCTCAATCCCAAACAGATCCTCTGATTACCCCCCCCCCCCCTCCCCTCTCTCAAGTACACACATTTTCCTATGAATGGCCTTGGGTCAGACATGACTGATGTAAGCATGGGAGCATTCACTGAGGCTATGCAGAAGACTCAGCACATGAAATATAGTGAAGATGTTTTACTCTAGGTTGAGACAAAATAAATGATGTTCACTGGATGGTATCAACTCTATGTCAGGGACGGAGGAAGTCTGTCAGAGCTGGGGGGGTCTACAGTATATGATGATGTCATACTAAATACAGGGCGACATTGGTGTTTCTTGTATAAAATTCAATGGCTGAAATGATTTTTAACAGTTATAAACCACAATTATAGAACGGCAGCAGCCCCGAAGCACCCCTACTTCCTGTGCACGTGTTATGTTAAGTATTAACTGCCTGTGTGAAGTATATGGTATATTATATATCAAAGTTAGACATTTTGGGAAATACACTTAATTTGCTTTTTTTTGCCGGAGAGTTACATGAGAAGATTAATACCACTCTTTATCTGTATGACAAAAATGAAGCTACAACCAGCTGCAGGTTAGCTTAGCTTAGCATAAAGACAGGAAGCAGGGGGGAACAGCTAGCCTAGCTGGGAATCTGAAAAGTTGAGTCTCTGTTTGGATAAGTCCGAAAGGGGAAATGTTTTTGCTAAATCCAATCATATGTTTCTTTTATTCTATATTTTGGAAGCTATATTATAAGCACAGCACTACACTCGAAGCACCAGAGCAGGCATCAATCCATGGCACTGAAACAGTAATGTTAGTTTAACTTGGCTCCTCTGGCTGGCTTATGCTTCCTCTCCTGGGGGAATATGTGGACTTGTTCATGTTAAAACAGCTTCAACTACCTGTTTCTTGACTTAAGCAAATGTATTCAGGATAGATTTGAGCTTTTCTGTGTTCTCGACTACCTGAAAACACCACCACGTATTACTGTTAAACATGGGCAGATTACCAAAAGCAATGATCTACTGTATAAAATGTAGCATTCCTGCCCCAGATGAAGCACATACTGATCTGTTGGTGCTACTAAAGGTTCAAACATCTACCAGGGCAAGTTTATGTTGTTGGATGATTGAAGGTGTTTTTCACTTATTATCTGTACAGAAAGTAAAAGGGAACCTCAACAGACCAGACATGGCTGGGCCTTTTCCCACCCAGTTATTGTTGAACTGACAAAACTATTAATACACTTGACAGCACACATGACTCAGACATGTTTATTACATTTACTCACGGATTGTTTGCCAACACAAGAGTAAGGTCGCTGTGGTATTTAAAGTAGCATGACGTGGACAGTTGAAGGTGAAATGCCGTAGGCAACTGCAAGACATGTCACCAGCACTGTTATACACATGTGATTTATTCAGAGATTAAGAGCTCCAGTGTGTGGCTTTATGGTTCCATGTTTCAGTATGTTTCAGTGACCTGAGGTGCTTATGTGTGTGTGTGTGTGTGTGTGTGTTGATCCTCCACAACACAAGTAACTAATGAAGTTCCGTGTGGAAATGAAAAAGTGAATCTGTATTTTCGTGTGCGACAGAAATCCAAAATAGCAAAATTCTCTTTTTTTCCTCGGATGCTACCTTATGTAACTTTTATTGCAATGGAATGCGATGTGTCCTCATGACTACTGGGGTCAGTATATGTAGTGGTCTTGTTCATTCAGCCTATTTTTTTTTTTTTTTTCATTTATTTTTTTTTCAGTCAAGCATCAGAAGATGCTGCAGATTTCCATGAGGGAATGGAAAAGGGGGAACAATGGAATTCTCTATGTTCCATGTTTAAAACGTCAACTTAACCATGACCACAGAAACATTTTAAAGCTGTCTGGGTCTGCAATCGTTCACAAATCTGAAGATAGAGTGTACTGCTAGACAGGAAAGTCTAGTAAACTGTGTTAAGTAAATTTCATGTAACCTATAATGAAACTTCCGAGCTATTTTCTCTCTCTCTCTCTCTCTCTCTCTCTCTCTCTCTCTCTCTCTCTCTCTCACTCTCCCTCTCTCCCCTACAGTGTCCTACAGTCATTTCTTCATCCCTACAATGAAGTTCTTGTGTGCTACTGTCTGAGAGAAGCCGCAGAAATGCCTTGGCGCAGGATCCGGAGACGTCATGGATTCCTGAGTGTGGGGCTTTGCAGGAAAGCCCTGAGTCTCCGACATGGATCGGCTCCAGGTTTCCATGGCAAAGGCGCACAAACAGGAGGAAACACTGAGGGAATCCCGTTATTTTACAGCATGGGAGCATTATAAACACCCAGAGCGGGGAAGGAAGCCGCTCTTGATACACAAGTAATCCTTATAGAGCTCGAGGAAGGGGGACTTCATACCAGATCCATTGCTGGAGCTGCTGCGGACGCGTGCTTTTTTAGAAAGAAAGGGAGTTTGCGCGCATAGCTGCTGTGTCGCAGCTTGAAGTTTTGTCTCCTTTCGACATTTTTTTTAACCGAAGAGAGCTTCCTCTGCTATGGTTATTAGCGGAAAGTAATTTTTATTTTTATTTTCTTTTTTTCTGCTTTTTTTTTCTCTCTCTCCAGATGTTTAGAGAGACTTGGATGCTGGCGCAGTACCACACCATGAGGTCGATGGATCAAGGTACTGCTGAAGTGTTGTGATTATCTGGTAATCAAACCATTTGATTTTTAATTGATAGAGTAGTGTGAGCACCTGGAGTGTTTTTGTTAACTCTGTGACGATGTACGTGAGCTGTGATGTCATGTGTCAGTTGTCTGTCTAACAGTTCCAAAGATAGATCGGATGTTGATGTTTTGGGAAGGGACACGCTGCTGCAGCTTTTAGGTGATCCGCGCACAGCAGCGCGTGCCTTGGCATCGCCGGGAAACGCCAAGATATTCGGGAGAGAAACATGGAGCCAATTAAATACAGCAGCATATCATTGTATGTCATGTTACAACTTTACTTCAAAGGCGCAAAATAGGAGGGAGACTTTGGATGTTAATGAAAAAGAAAGTTAATATGAGCTATATGACATGCTATCAAACTTTAGAAATACTTTAGATGACATCAGTGTGTGTTATGAGAACAAAAAGTGCACATTTTGCATTACATTTTTTAAATCCCCTGAGCCTGCCTGACTACTCAACTGACATTGGGTGTGGCTATAATTAATATATTTAGATATAAGTGCCCTAATAGGCTACTTTCTAATATCCTGACTGATATGGTACTTTTGCTTTGCCACTGGTTCTGGTTCATGTGACTTGCACGCCCAAATGAACTCATAATTCATATTGTGGTCAAGTTAGGATTTTCATACTACAAAAAGATCAGGAAATGTAAAGTTTGCTATGTATGGGGTACATAGCGTACGTTTGTTTTGCTGACTGAGCATATAGGTTGCTCTGCGTCGCGCCGTGCGTCAATCTGGGGATTCCCTCAGGAGAGCGTTTTTATGAGCTGTAAAAGAGCGCATCTACACGTCGTCGTTGGCTAATTGATTTCATACGATCCAATCCACCGAGGGAACAAGATGAATTCATCCATCCATCTACCTCCTATATGTAGGCCACACACAAACCTGGAATGATGCGTCCCAACCCTGTTTTACCGGTTTAGCAGTCAGCATCCTGCTGCTGTGTCAATGTCCCGTGTCAGACACCCGGGGGCAGCACCAGCCTGTGTGCACACAAACACACAGACACACACACACACACACACACACACACACACACACACACACACACACACACACACACACACACACACAGTCTGTCAAAACATTGACGCTAATCTGTCTGAATGGGGCAGTCAATTCATCACTTCCAAGCTGCACATCTCTGCTTTTTTTCCCCTTTCTTTCTTTGACGCAGCAAAGAGGAGGGGAGGCGTGATCACACACAGAGATGAACTCGAAACTCTGTTTGCATTCAGTGTTAAAAAAAAAAAAAAAAAAAAAAATAGACCCGCCTTCATCTGAAAATAACTGCGGCGAGCTGAAACAGGAAACTTGTGTGCGGCTTCACCTCTTTGCACGGCTCGCCGATGCATCATTTGGCACTTGCACAGGTTCCCCATATCCAGCTCAGCCGCGTCTCTGTCGCTCTCGCCTGAACTCGGAGGGAGTCGTTAGGGAAACAAATTAAGACAGATGACCTCTTTTTACGACGAGAAAGACTTGGAGGAAGAGCTCAGCCGAGTCAACTGCCCTGATGAGGATTTGGAGTTTGAGTACTTGTTTGAGTATGAACCACCTTGCTGCGACTTTGCTGCGGGAGATCAAGGTCTGTCTCTTTGGAAACCCGAGTTGACTTCTCTCCCTGTCCCTGTCTTGGTTATTTGTGACTGAGATTTAAAGCACTGTCTGGCCTGTGAGACTTATTCATGTGAATGGGGGAAAAAAAAGAAAAACAGGAAGGAAATGTGACAGTCTTCTTGATGAGGGTTATGACATGTAGCCACGTGAGAGTAAATGTCAACATGAAGAGGCCATTTTTAGCTAAAAGCTGTTTATTTTTTTTAAAAAGTTAACAATTTGACATAACACAACAAGATCTATGTCTACAGGTGGAGTTAGAGATGCGCTTGTTATTGGAATGATGAGAAATGTCTTCGGTTCCAACACTGATATTTTACAAATGTATGTTTTGTGATGATTTTTCATCTTTCCTCCCGTACAGATGACCCCAACCTTGCACCTCATAAAGTCCTCAGCCCTGAGTCTGAGCAGGGATTCCCCCTGGAGGAGGCCTCCCCGTACGGCATCAAGTCCTGCAGTCCCTCCTACAGCACCGAGGTTCTCTCTGGGTATGAGAACCAGGAGGCCCGACACTACCTGGACAATACCCGGCCTGCAGGCCAGGCCCTGAGCCCGCGGATCGAAATCACCCCCTCCCGTGAGCACTACAACCATGGCCGGGACTCCCTGCAGAACCACCACCTGAACATTAGCCCCAGACCCACCCTCACTGTGCCTGGCCATGAAAACCTTGCCTACCGTGAGCCTCAGTGCCTGAGTCCCGCCAGCAGCAACTCCTCCACCAGCTGGCACTCGGAGAGTTATTCCCCCTGGGCGTCTCCTTGTGTTTCCCCAAGCAACGGCCAGAACCCTGGAGACCTGTGCCCTAGATTACAGAACATCCACACTGGCTCCCCGCGCACCTCTCCGGGCACCTCTCCTCGCACCAGCCTAGCTGAGGACGGCTGCCTGGGACCCCGCTCGCCCTCTTCCAAACCTGGCTCCCGCTCCACCTCCCCACAGTGCAAACGCACCTACGACATGTACAGAAATCCAAGCTTAGTGCTTGGGCACCGCTCCCGCAGTCCCTCCCCGCTCAGCGGCCATGAAGATCACAACATAGGCGCCCACTATACACACAGCAGCCTTGCCGATGCCATGAATGGTTTCGGCAATGGTCAGCCAGGCCTGGTGCCCACTAAAATAGTCAAGACGTCCAACCAGGTTTACACTCTGTATCCAGAGAACCACGCAGAAGGGAACTACTTGGTGTCCTGTGACCAGGACATAAAAGCCAAACCTGCGGCAGAGCCTTTCTTTGTTATCCCCCCAATCTGGTCCAAGCCGCTTGTTTCCAGCATCTGCAGGTAAATCAGCAGAAAGGCCAGGACTTATTGCTTATGGCTAACACACCTATCACAAAAGATACATTTCCATCTTCTAAGCAACATAACTTTAATCAGTTCCATGATTTCTATCCTTTTCTGTATCCTTCCTGTTCTGTAGCATCCCTGTGGCTTCTCTTCCCCCACTGGAATGGCCGATCCCCAGACGCACAGACCAGTATGAGCTCCACATTGACGTGCAGCCCAAGCCACACCACAGAGCTCACTATGAGACAGAGGGAAGCAGGGGTGCAGTCAAAGCCCCCACAGGAGGACATCCTGTTGTGCAGGTACGGCCAAAACAGGATTAAATAAACAAAGTCCTTGATGCCATTAAGTAGTAACTAGTACCAAATTATTATTTTAACACTGCATTTATAGGAGGGCTTGCGTGTAATGGTATTTCCTACTCATTATGCACTCAGTGGTGATGGTGTTATTGCCCAGGTCCAGCTGTATGAAAATGACTGAGTTACTCTGGATACTCTCATAGCACATTTGCTGTTTTTCACTCTCTGAAACAAATGCCGTAACCCCAGACATACAGTATGGCACACTGTAACCACCCCATAGCCATATGAAAACCTTCAGAACAGAACTCAGGTCAGTGAGCAACACAAGCTCTCTGATTTTCTGTTTTTTTCTGCCTTCCAGCTTAAAGTAGTTTGCTGTTGTGCGCCCTCGCCCCCACGGTGCGGTTAAAAACCCACACAAACAGGCCTGTGTTCATGTTGTTACGGACTTCCTCTTACACACTGGTTTGTTGACTGCGTGGGTCCCGTATTAGGAAGCTAACTTAAAGTGTTGCAACACTCTCTAGACGTGTGTAAAAGAAAATGAATAGTGCATGTGGTCAATGATTGTTGAAAGAAATTGTAAATCAGGGTCAGTCACAACATGGAATTCAAACACAGATTCAAAATTCTAAATTACATTGTTGCACTAGGGGAGAGAGGAAAAAAAGTATAAAAGACTCTAGAGATATAAAGAGAATAAATAGACCTTTTTCACAGTAGACATGTTGACATGTCATAGTAGGAAAAGCACAGGTGTATTCAAAGCCATTAATGATGGCTGCATTCCACTTAGGAGAGGCCCTGGTGTTGTGCATGCTGACTCACTGAACTAGCTTACTGGGACACTTGATGGAATTGAGCCATCTTTAAGGTTATCAATTTCAGCTGTGCTTTTCCTAATATGACAAGTCAAAATGTCTGCTGTAATAAAAGGTCCATAGTTACAGGGTTTCCCCCAGTGTATTGCAAGCCTGGTGGCCCACTGGGCCTAAGTTGCCCCGCACCAGGTCTAAGCCACTGGGAAGACGTTTTTTAAAACTACAGTAACAGCGGGGCGGCTCGGTCAGAAAATTAGATGTAGTCATATCTTCAAATCTCCAGTTAGCGTTTAGCGCTGACTTAATGTAGAGCCCTATGGAATCTGTCTCATAGCGTTTTTTAAATTCTCAATTTCACGCATGCGTCCATGATTCTGTTATCACAGAAACTATTGGGCTCTACATTAATACTGCCATCAGGCTGTGACTGGCCCCAGCTGGGCCCTCGTCAGAAAAAAAAGACACTTGCCACCTGGCTAAACAACCTTTCTGGAGGAAACCCTGAGTTGTATAGTAAATAGACTGTTGAATTTCGAAATTAGCCGTGAGACACAGTTTTGGCTCGCTGTATCGTCCAAGAAAAGGTTCAACTTCCCTTTCTTTGGGTTACCGGGGCAACATTTCAAAGCTGTTTGTGTTGCTGATAGTAGGGACTTGTTGGAAATAAAGCTTCCCTCGCTTCTTTTCCATTTTCTGCCCATCCCCAAAGGCCTCACCCTGAGGTCAGTTCTGCCTGGTTTGCCAGGCCAATCAGATGGTCAGGCCTGGCTTGCCACGGCTGCACTCCTTCACCCCGTCTTTCCCTTCCTCTTCTCCTCCTTCGCGCCCTGTTTTTCCTTCTTCCTCCCTCCCTCCTTCCTTCTCTCTCTCTCTCTCTCTCTCTCTGAGCCTCTCACCCTCCACTTTACTTTTCCTACACTGCTTTCTGTCATGACTCACTGCTCCTGCCACTACCATGACAACAGGCTGACTGCTCACATGGCCTGTTTGAGTGTTTGCAGTCCGCTTCCTCTGTTTCCCTCCGTGTGTCAGCTACCTGGATATGGAGCCAGCATGCTCGCTCACGTTGCCATAGTTTCTGCTCACATTCAGCGGCTGGCTGCTGGGAAGTCTGTCACTTGCATTCACTCAGATAATCATTTCTAAAATGTGATTGATGCATTATGTAGTTTTTCTTGACCAATCTTAAAACAAACTGTCTCAATGTGAAAAAATACATTCTCCAGCTCTGTAAGCATTACTTAGAATTGGTATGGAAAGGCAGTAGGACTTACTACAGTGACATTTTCCGTAGAAATGAAAAAAAAAAAAGTTGCCTGTAGTGTTTGTGTCGCCCCCTCTGCAACCACTTGGTTGTTATTTTCTTTGACAAAGGTTATGCACGACACTGTACACACAAAAACAGCATTTATATGCAAGTTGATGCTTTGTGGTTTTTGCAGGTTTCCTCAGGAGGCACTCTCAGGTTAAAAGTAACATCTTTCTCTCTGCCTCTCTGTAATGCTATCTCCAGTTCACAGCTTCATCTATCTGATACCTATCTGATTACTTTTATGCCAAATGTGGTAGTCAGGCTAGATGTTCATGAGTGTTTCAGTCAGGACCCCTGCTACATTCCTTCATCCGGTTCTGAAAGAGCGAGCAGGGCAAGGCCGTAGGATGGGAGCTCTCTGCTGCTTTCTGTTCAAGGCTACAGACGGAAGACTCATGCTTTTACATGTGATGTGGGTCTGACACTGATTAGCCACCTCTGGGGGGGAAGCAACATGTGGAAATGCAGCGTTAGAACAAGCAGCTATGGAGAAACAATCAGTTTAAAGTGACTTAAACATTTCCTTCATAGCGTACTGTATTCAGCCGACGCTTTTAAGTGTTTCTGACTTTCTTTATGTCTGCAGTTACATGGCTACAGAGGCAAGGAGCCACTTGGTCTGCAGATCTTCATTGGTACAGCAGATGAGCGCATCCTCAAGCCCCACGCCTTTTACCAAGTCCACCGCATCACCGGTAAGACCGTTACGACCACCAGCTATGAGAAGGTCATCCACGGCACCAAAGTCCTGGAGATCCCCCTGGAGCCAAAGAACAACATGAAAGCAGTGTGAGCATTTAAGAACGTGCATTTCTGAATCATTGAACATGTTCCCACTCAAACGCCATTTTTTTTTTAAATATACATTTCCATTGTCAGTTTTACTTACATATTTATCCCTTCTGACAGAATCGACTGTGCTGGGATCCTGAAGCTCAGGAACGCCGACATCGAGCTGAGGAAGGGCGAGACCGACGTCGGGCGGAAAAACACGCGCGTTCGTCTTGTGTTCCGTGTGCACATACCTCAGCCTGGAGGACAGCACGTCTCTCTCCAAGTGGCCTCCCATCCTATCGAGTGCTGTAAGCTGTACACCTTAAACACTTTTACGATATGCCTTTTGTGCTATTTGTCACCTCATCTTTGAAATCGGGTTGATACAGTGAAAGGGTGTGCTTCCTGTTGAGGTCAAAATGCTAATGTTTTCACAAGTAAACCAAACTGTATACTACATTACAAAAGCGTAATGATTCACTTGAAAACAAAGCCCTGTTTTTACGAGTTTACTATCTCGTTTCTGAATTAACAAGATGGTTATCTTGTAAAAAAAACAGGGCTTTTTTTCTCAATTGAATGCATTACTCTTCCATACTAAATAAACATTGTCAGAAAGAAAGAAACCCACATTCAGAGTCCTGTGCACAAAGATGTCTTTATGCAACCAGGGCTTCCATCCAGTAGGTGGGCGCTGCATGTGTCAGTGCCTGTGTATCTGTTTGTATGTGCGCAGTAGTAAAGCCTCTGTTTGAGTACATCAGTGCATGTGTACACAGTGTTATTAAAGCACCTGGTGTTATCAAAACCCAAACAAGAAGGTCCTTTATCTGGTTTAGATTAACACCCTGGTTATGACATAGCATTCAGCATATCAGCGACACGGGCTGCATGCAATATGCTCCCGTCATTGTAAAAAATCATTACGCCGAATACGATATCATTTATAATCGTCGTTTCCCGTCTGTTTTCCAATCACAGAGCGGGCAGAACAACAGTTATTAACCTGTCTGTCGCAAGATGAACTTCAGAACAATTGGCTCCAGTGAAAACCAATCGAGCGTAAAGTTGCTTACAATGCCACCTGTGACACATCTGTCAGGCCCGGTGATAAGCCCCACTGTGTCACTGATGGTGTGTTTGAGCAGGCAGGGCCCCTGCTGGTGTCAACCTCTTTGTTTTATCCGCTCGTGGTGCAGTAGGGCGGACAAACCTGTTCGAAGGTTCAGCTCGCCTCAGTGAGTGTGGCGTTTCAACAAGGGTACAACATGAGAAAGCAACACTGACATTAACTCCTCAACATACCCTATACCCCTATATTCAAACCCTATAGAGCTCAACCGTGATCGCTGACTTTTTTAACGTCTCAGGTTCCGGAAATGTTTTTGCCCCGTTTAATATCTCCATTGACGTTTCATTAAATGCTTATATAAAGACTTTTAAGGCTGGACCCAAGCCAACCAGCTACGAGATGAATCGTGACCATGAAACTACGCAAAATAAAATTTTAAAAACGGCAAATTCTGCAAAGTTAAGACAAAGTGTACAGAAACGATCAGAGGGCCCTATTTTAACGTTCTAAGCGCACGGCATGAAGTGCCTGGCGCAGGTGCGTGTCCAAATCCACTTTTGCTAGCTTGACAGCGGAAAAAAGGGTTGGTGCGCTGGGCGCATGGTTCAAAAGGGTTGTACTTAGTGTCTTCATTAATTCATAGGTGTGTTTTGGGCGTAACATGCAATAAACCAATCAGAGTGTCATCTCCCATTCTCTTTAAAAGCCAGGCGTGTTTGTACCTTGGCGCATTGCTATTATGATGGTGGATTTGCACCGTAATATTTTTATTTGTAATCTTCTGCATGTTTGTGTGCTGCTGCGCGTCCCTGTGTGTGTGTGTGTGTGTGTGTGTGTGTGTAACAAGCATAGTGTGCGCGCACTGTGCATAAGCCTAGGCGCATTTTACTAATGCGCTGTTAAAATAACAATGAAATGTTGTGCTATTGACTTTAGACCAGGTTTTTGTTGGTCAATGGCGCGATCACTTTCCGCTGCCTCAAGATAGCAATACGCCAAGAATGCACCTGAACACACCTCCCTGTAAGACCAGCCCGCCTATGGCCGCACATATGGGCACAGGTGCATTTGCTA
Source organism: Sander lucioperca (assembly GCF_008315115.2). Taxonomy (NCBI): domain Eukaryota; kingdom Metazoa; phylum Chordata; class Actinopteri; order Perciformes; family Percidae; genus Sander; species Sander lucioperca. The sequence goes on from NC_050184.1 coordinate 35,143,833, forward strand.
TTTAAACAACGCGGGCGCCTGGCGGGAAATTGACAACTGCATCGTTCTTAAATTAGCAAAGACACTTGCGTCAGGCTTTGCGCTGCGCCGGGTGCAAGATAGGGCCCATAGAGTTCGATGGTAGAAGCTCGCTCTAGCTGTTGGCAGGTCCGTGGGTGCAGTAAACTTTTCCATGGTAACAGCTAGTTCTACCAATCAGAGACGTCACTGGTAGGGAGTGTAGCTTTACTCCATAAGATTGTGAATAAAAACATGTTTTTCTTAAAACAAGGTTGATTTAATATGGACTTCTAGCTTCTACAGGATCAGAAACCTTCTGTTTACAACTTCGTAGCTCGTGGTCACTCTATCTTAGATGGTTTAGACATTATGGCTGATAAACAAAATCCTTATGGAGAAAATGAATGGGATTTTTACTTCCCAAACCACACTGTTGAGCTCTATACTCCTATCCCATCAAGTGGAAATATTTGTTGTGATGCCTTGTGCATCATTTTATGCACACTTCACAAATATTCTGCCTGACATGTTTGGCATCTTTGGACACTTTGAGATCTCCACAAGAGTTTGAAATAAAGTCCTGTGAGATTGTACAATGTTTCAATGCACAGCATGAGTTTGTAATGACCGAATTTATTTAACAAAGATTCACCATTTTGAGCGTCACATACAGTAGATAGTATTTATTGCAGGGCTGTGGTATCAGATTGCATCAGACTGTTAGTTGTTCCTCTTATTATGTCCTCTTCCTGTACAGCACTTTACTGTATGTAGACCAAGGCAACCTCCATTATTACCTCTGCTTATTAAAACTGAAAGCTGATTGTGGAATGACATCAGCATCACCTCTTCTTTGTTAAACGCAGTCACTTCTTGGTTATGCATTGTTTGTGCTCTTGTGAGAAATCAATACAGAGCTTTCAAATGAAGTGTTGCATGTTTTGTCCCTGTAGTTGAGGGCTGCAACTAGCGAATATTTTCATCATTGACTGATTGAGTGCTGATTACTTTTTTGATTAATTAATGAATCTACGAAAAGTCCAAAAAACGTTCACAGCTGCATGCAGGTGACGTCTTCAAATGTCTTGTTTTGTCTGACCAACACTCGAAAGCCCAACAATATTCAGTTTACAAAGATATAAAATAGAGAAAAATTGTAAATCGTCACATTGGAGAAAGTAACAGAGGATTTTGGGCAATTTTTTCACTATGTTTGCTTGAAAAATGACTGAACTGATTATCAAAATAGTTGCCAGTCATTTTCTGTCATTTGACTAATCACTTCAGTAAAGTCAAATGCTGGTTTATGTGCTAAATGTTCCCCTTATGTGACAGCAGATAGACAGTAAATGTAACACAGCGCCCCTCTGTGTGTCCCGGCAGCCCAGCGTTCAGCGCACGAGCTTCCCATGGTGGAGAAGCAGGACATGGACAGCTGCTCTGTTCTGGGAGGCCAGCAGATGATCCTGACTGGACAGAACTTCAGCTCCGATTCCAAAGTCATTTTTCTGGAGAAAACCCAGGGTGAGTGGCATCGCCAGCTCATTAGAGCTGGGCGATATGGACAAAATCGGACATCACGATATTTCTGACGAAATGCATTGATGTCGATGTTGGGGTGATATTGTAGAGTTGACTATTGGTGCTTTCACAAAATATTAACACAATGAGAGTTTTGATACATAATCACCAATACTGTGGATATATGTAATGACTAAGTGGGTAAAGGCAAATAATAAAACTAGAACAGTCTGGTAAGTTCAGATCATTACATCACTTTAACTGTAAAGCAGCCTTTAAAACCAGGAAAAGACAACACTTGTGTCATATCGCAATATCAAAAATCTAAGACGATATCCAGCCTCATATATTGACGTTGATATACAGTAATATGGATATATTGCCCAGCCCTAACATTGCATCACATCATCCCCCCAGCATCACTAACAACCTGTGGGAGAGAGTCATTTTCTATTTTTGATTTTTTTATGAGATGGCTGTTCACATTCAATTCAATTAGCCAGTTATCTTGAGAAAGCCTGGGAGAAGAGAACAACCAGTTTGTTTGTATGTACTGTATGTATGTACATGATTTGTATATGCGAGACCGGGAGATGTCTGTTAAATAGTGGTGTCTTGTAATCCCATATGGGATGGGCCGAATATTTGGCATGACACAAAGATGAAATGAAGCTAAACTAAAAACTAAACTATAGGTTGTTGGTGCCCGGGAACCTAACCTATGACTAAAGCTATGAAACCTTTATGGTCTGTGCATCTGTTAGTTCTGCTATTACACAGTGTCACAGTAACACCACAACACCAGTGATAACAATGACTCGTAAGCATCTGTGTCTGTATCACACGTTCATACCCCCCATCATTGTATAGATGGAGCTACAAGAGCTATTTGCATGATCCAAATGATAACGCTGCAGCCTCACTTCCTTGACTTCCATGATGTCTTATCACTACTCAGATGGGCCTGTTGTTGTGTGATCATTAGATCTGTGTCACGTGACATGACACCTCTGGTTGACGCTTAAGGGCCTCTCGATGTAAGGAAAGAGTTTTTGTTTGTTTGTGGCAGAGAAATGCAGCTTTTTTCCTTTTGTTACGTAACATTAGGTTCTGTTGAAGATCAACAAGACAGTTATGTTAAAATACTCTCTGATATTGTGTCACTGATTCCACTGCTGTCTGAGAGCTTGGCTTTTTAAATGAAGGCACTCCTCAGGCTACCTCAACTCAAACTTGGACCCGCATGCCCTGGCTGCTTTCATTTTTCTCTCTCTCTCTCTCTCTCTCTCTCTCTCTCTCTCGCTCTCTTTTTCTCCGGGTTTCCCTGCCTCTGTGTTACGACACACAACAGTAATGGATAGTAAGACAGAGTCGGAAAAAGAAATCTGACGAGGAGGGATTGCCATTGTTTTGGAGAGTTTCTGTATGACACAAAGTTCTGGACCAGTGCAGTTGTGAAATCCCTCTGAATGAGAGACAGCTGCCTCTGGCTGGAGCTCCCCTGGCTCCTGTGCTCGGACAGGGAGGGTTGTACGGAGGGAATGAAAAGCTTCCCCCGGCCAAGGGGGATCCTTTAAAAATGTTCAATACCGATACCAATACCGTGACTTCCTAATCGATACCAATTTTCTAAAACAAAAAGAAATTACACTATTACGGCACAAATCTTTTTATTTATGTTTCAGCTCCTACTACGTGAGACCTGTCTCTGTGTAACGTAGAGTTTTTCCTGCGTGTCTCTACGACGTGTAACGTTAGACAGCCAATCACAGACATTATTAGATCTTCGTAGAAGCATGCTGCATGCTTATTGGCTCACTGACTATAATGAGATTTACTCCTAAGGTGTTGAAATTGGGTATTGAATGACGAGGCATTTTTCGATACTCGATACTTTAGAGGCAATTCGCTTGTTGCCTAAAAATTGTTGAATTCGGTACCCAACCTTAGAGAGGGGCAATGACATGCAGCAAAGGGTCGCAGGTCGGAATTGAACCTGCAGCCGCTGCGGCAAGGACTGAGCCTCTGTACATGGGGCGCCATTCTACCAGGTGAGCTACCCAGGCGCCCCCTGCTCGGGCTTTCTCTCCAGCTCTCTCGCTCCCCCTTTCCACCTCCAGACACAGTTACCCCCAGAGGGGTATCCCTGAGAGTAGAATTGCAAACAAACACAAACACCAAGAAAGTAGTAGTCATCACGTTTCGTAAGATGTGGAGAGAGTTGATCATTAAAAATAAATTTTGGGGAAAAAAAGAAGAAAAGTTGGCTAGATGTGTGGAATCCCCCTTTCTCCTGCTGACTCATTTAAGCCATGTGTTTTTAATTTGACAAAGGCTTTCCCACCTACAGCAACATTCAAACAGAACTCCCTGCTATCATGTGTTAGGGCATGTGGAGTTTACATTTACCAGCACATTTTAGTTTTCTACTTTTTCACCTAAGCGACAGATTACATGTAATCTGAAGAAGTGCGATGTAACATTACATAAACCAGAATCGTTACAGACGGGAAGCAAAGCCTGCAGGTTCTCATTACATCCCTGCTAATGTTGGTGTTTCTGTCAGCGCTGCATTAGAGAGCACACAGGAGCCACACACAGCCACGTGTCTCTCCGATTAATAATGGATGACTACGTGTGCGGGGTAAACCTGCAGATCATCTGTGCTCGGCGGTGTAAGAGGAAGTGGTTTTAAAAGTGACCTCATCAAGAGGACTTTTCATGGATTTGAAATCAGATGTTGCCAGACAGACGTTATAATGGCTACTGTATTTGAATTCTATCAAAATGAAATGAATTTGTTTTGAAAATACAAACAACTCTGAATAAGGTGATTCTTGATTGTTTGCGATTCCGCAATTTCCAAATTTACAGGCTAAAGACTTGCAGAGTTATACCACAGTCTATCTAGTACATCTTGAAACAATCAACCTTGCTGACTTTATTGCAGAGTTAATTGCGACATTGTTTAAGACTCGGTTTTCACTTTCTCTCGTTTTCTTCTTTTCTAGATGGGCAGCAAATCTGGGAAATGGAAGCAACAGTGGACAAAGACAAGAGCCAGCCTGTATGTATTATAATACGACTGTTTGTTAAATACTCGTGTGATACCTGTAAAACACACCAAACGGGTCAGCTGTCATGATTCACAATTCAAACCATGAGGTCTGTTTAAGAACATAGAGCATTGTCTTGCAGAGTATGCTGTTTGTGGAGGTGCCGTCCTACCGAGACTCGTCTGTCTGCCATTCTGTCAAAGTCAACTTCTACGTCATTAACGGAAAGAGGAAGCGCAGCCAGCCTCAACATTTCACCTACACACCGCTGGCATGTAAGAATGCTGCTCAGCCTCTTTGTGCTATGCTTGTCACAGTGTGGATTTGAATGTAAAGTGATAATTATGAGTATTAGTTATGAGTTATGAGTTCACTGGAAATCTCAGTAGGTAAGGCTTTTTAAAGTACACACTACTTCCTCTCAGAATATTTGAAGTCATAGCTGCTAAACGATGGCTCGCAGATGGAAAGCTCCACATTCGGTCAGTATAGAAAGATGGGTAACACTTTACTTGAAGGTATCTACATAAGAGTGACATGACACTGTCATGACACATTAACCCTAACTCTAACCCTAACTCTAACCATAACTTGTCATGACAAAAACCAAGCGTTGTGTCATAAACGTTTATGACAGTGTCATGTCACTCTTATGTAGATACCTTCAAGTAAAGTGTAACCCAAAGATGGCTTCTCAACTTCATACACATAGCAAATATGGAACAAACAGAACTAACATCCAAATCCAATCCAAAGGGAGGGGTTTTAGGGATGGGGGAAGGGTGAGGCTGAAATGATTATTATTTATCCATTTTTTTTAAATAGTTTTCTTTGCTCAAATGTATTTTATTTGTTTTGTTTTATTGTTTTCTCATGTAGTTGATAGCTGGTTTTATATTGATCAATGCATGTACATTTGTGAATACAGTTGGCGATCCATGAAGTTGTAACCTCACCTTATATCATTTTATGTAAATACCAATAACAATTGATCACAAAAAACAATGTTTACACTCATCTCTCTGATTTTTTTTTTTCAGCTCCATCCATCAAGACAGAGCCCCTAGATGAGTATGAAGCGGACCACATGGGTTTTGCCATGCCTCAGATCTTGGGCTTATCCCCTCATTCCTACTACCATAACCCGCGCAGCGTCCTCCACCCAGACAACGGCCTGGTCTCTGGCATGGCCTGCCAGCGTCTCAGCTCCAGCCTTCCCAGCCAAGACGTGCGTTTCCAGCAGCAGAGCCCAGCCATCGTCTACTCCCGTGGGGGCAAGAGTCTGAGCGGCAGCCCTGGCCTTTATCAGCAGACTGGAGGGATGATGTCTGACCCCCACCGGTCGGTGCTGGTCCACACGGGCTCCCCGGCTCAGTCTGTAGGTCCCATCGGTGCAGGCCAGCACCCTTCCATCATCCAGTTCTCCCCCATAAACCACCACCTGCTCCGGGGAGAAGAGCCTCAACCTCTCTCTGCTCCGCAGCCTGACAGCCAGCAGATCATCTACTGCGATGGCTACTCCCCACAGGCAGCCGCCGCCCACTCACCCACACCCCCCCAGGCTCAGGCCCAGGCCCAGGCAGTGAACCACCCTGCTCAGCACTATCCCACCGTGATCCAGCAGCAGCCATACGCGCAGAAGACGCAGCAGAAAGGCAGGGCTCCGCCTGGCACGGGGCAGATGGAGGCTCCAGGAGACGGACAGAGGAGGGTGACGGTCAAGGAGGAGAACTTGGACCAGGCCTACCTAGATGATGGTGAGTGTAAGTTCATGCTTTTATACTCTGTGTGAGTGGGATAACATCGTATCGGTGTAATCGCGTAAAAAAAATAAGCAGGCAGACAAGTGATGAATATGTGCAATTCCCTTTTAATGAAAGAGATCGATGATAAGACCCGCTGACAGAGATTTGACTTTTCCTAAGAACAATTCAAGGATATTTACAGTATGATCTACGTGATGTAGTATTCCTCTGAACAAAGCCAACAGAAAAGGCTCACCCTGTTAAAACAATCCTCGACAGGAGCTGGAGTTATGTTCCACTCAACGTGGAAATAACAGGGATTATGAGTCATGTGTTTATACTTACTCTTGTCAACCCCATTACCCTCTGACAGAATGAATGTCAGGCCACATCCAGCAGCAGGCGGGAGGTTAAACCTCTTCCTTACTTTGGTTAAAGGTTCTCTAAACTGTATTGTGTTTTTTCAAGAAAATGCCTCTGAAAGTGGTGCCGTATTTTTTTCTAATCTTTAGTCTGTGTCAGCAAGGTGAGCTTTAAAGGCAGTTTGATGTCATCACGTCGCTGCATTCAACAATGTTCATTCTGCTGGTCGCAGGGGTTCGTCTGGCACGCTACACATCAGGAAATCAGCTTTTCTCTCTCTCTCTCTCTCTCTCTCTCTCTCTCTCTCTCTCTCTCTCTCTCTCTCTCTCTCTCTCTCTCTCTCTCTCTCTCTCTCTCTCTCTCTCTCTCTCTCTCTCTCTCTCTCGCATTAAGAACCGAGAGGGAGGGAGAAAAAAATTGTCACTCTCCTGATCGCCTGGACATGTTGACACTGTTATGAAGTGAAAAACAACTTCCATGGAAACCATTGTCAAACAGTGGAACGGGCTGCCTGGGAGAGCTGGGGAAAGCCTCTTTGTTTGTTATAGTTGGCCGGGGCTTCTCCTTGGCCTTATGCCCCTTGATTCTGTGGGGGAACCCACCAGAGGATTATTTTATTTTTTTGGACTTCAGGATTCTGCCAATCTGGCACAAGAAAGTCCTATTTGCAGCTGCTCTCCTCTAGATATCCAGCCTGATCCCTGTAAGATAGCGGGAGGGTGGAGGGTAGTTCGCAGGAAAAGGGAAGTGTGTGTGTGTGTGTGTGTGTGTGTGTGTGTGTGTGTGTGTGTGTGTGTGTGTGTGTGTGTGTGTGTGTGTGTGTGTGTGTGTGTGTGTGTGTGTGTGTGTGTGTGTGTGTGTGTGTGTGTGTGTGTGTGTTTAATGGAAAAAACGAAACAAAGAAAAAGGGCCAGCAATGGAATTTATGTTTCTTGGATGGAACTTGCAGGGTTTCCCTCCACAGTAAACAGCAACAAGGCTGTGGGGTTGTGAATTAACATGGAGTCAGAGGAACAGTCAAACTGGGCCCCCTTGTTTGATCCTCCCATTAATAGGGATGGGTATCGCCAAGGATTTCCCGAATCGATTAGATTCCAATTCACAAGGTCCCGATACGGTTATTTTCAATTCGACGTCAATTAGGTTAGGGGAATTTCAGTCACAATGCCAGTTTTGCTTGAGAAAGATGTTCTCTGAGAACTTCTGCTGTAAATTGTACAAGCAAGAAGCAACCCTCAAATATTGATTTTTATAATGCACCAGGTTAAAGGTGCACTATGAGTTCCTGCATGGTCACTTCTGTTAACATTTCAAACAAAACTCTCCCCCCATGTTACCGTAACTGTCATGACTAACTGACTAACCCCCCCCCCCCTGTCCCCAACCATCTTGTCGGTGATTGGCTGCAGTGTTTTGTTGTATTTTGGTGCACAGCCTGTGCCTCTAGTGTTTGTTTGACGTTTACGACCCCTGTGTTGTCTCCCGAGACCGGGCTTTTTCACGGTGTGTTCAGGGGGCAGGCAGCTAGCAGATCAAGGAGAGATGCCTACGATTTGAGACAAAAATGAAATCGCGCTGAAACTATGCAGGAACTCCTAGTTCGCACCTTTAATGTTTACATTAAGAACTGACCCCCCCCAGAAGTTTGTATAAAGTACCTTTTACTTATACATCCATAGTGAAAAGGCTTATATTAAAAGATGGATTTCTGGAATTTATGAATCGATATCAGATCACTCAAACAAAGATAATTTAAACCAAGCCCTACCCATCATCAGATGGTGCGTCCCAAAGTGCCTCTGCATCTTTGTTAAATAGCACTTTACCTTCTTTCTGGAAATCTTGTAAAATTAGCAGCTACTTTAATTGCCTTCTTTTATCCAGAGACTGCAGGTGATTTTAATATTTTAAAACTAAAATATAATAATACCACATCCCTGAAGGTTAAAATCTTAATGCATTACCAGTTGCAGTTGGATGGTCTGCCCCCCTGCTTATCCTCCTCCAGGTGTTCCCCCCCCCCCCCCCAATCATTGTACGATCTACTTATCGACATTTCACTGAGGAAAAAAAAAAGGGGGACTTCCCGATATTGAAAACATATTTTTTTCAGACGAAGGCTGAGAAGATAAGTGAGGTCAAAAATCCCCTCTGTGTTTGACTGCAAAGGTGTTGATCCGGACCACAAAACAATCATTTAAGTTGGGACCATCAAACACATTTTCACCAAAGTGAGATTGTCAACATTACTCAACGAGACGTGTGTTTCAGTCTGTAGTCATTTGTGAAAAGAGGGTGATGCCACATCCTGGTATCGCCCCAGTGTTGTGGTCGATAACTGTCACATCTGAACATGCATGAACTGTGTCAACTTTAGTGAAGAGTGTTAAATGAAAGTCAGGTATTTCATTTAGTGACAAAACATAGCACACCATCTCCCACGCAGAGGGCTTTTGTCTGCAGCCCTCACACAAGTTCCCATGCCTCCATTTGGTGCTCAAACAAGACAATGTCTGTTGATAAATACAAATATCAATCTGTTCAACTGAAAAAAAGATACCTGTGGGTAGGGCTGCTTGATTATTATTTTGGTCAATATTGAAATCACGATTATTTAACACGATTACTCATTGACTTTTGGAAAGATGTTGCATTTATTGAAGTTGAAAAAAACAAACAGTGAAACAGTTAAACAAATCAACAGTGAAAACACCTTGAACTGTGAAATTTCCCTTTATACTTTTCCTGTTTGAATTCCCCTTCAGAACACAAGACAAAATAAGAGTTTACTTGCAAAATGTAATGTGCAAAACAATCGTTTTTCTCGATTACATTGTTTTTATTATTGTTAGGAGCCGAAATCGCAATTACAATTCAATGAATTGCACGGCCCTACCTGTCTTGCCTTTGGACCACAAAGGTCCAGAACGTCTACCACAGAGTTTGTGAAAATAGCAAAAGAGCCTCTGGCATAGTCTCCGAATGCTGAGAGTGACAGATTTAGTGGGTGTGGAATAAAGCCCAGAGGCAGTGGAGCAGGTGGAATTGTTCCAGCAGGTAGAGATCAGGGGCAGGAGAGATAAAGCACACAGCAACAGCCGGGTGGACACGCATTAGTCTCAGCTCACTTCCATCCCATTTGAAAGGCTTGATCAAATACACAACCTAGCTGTATCCACATGGGGCTACAGCCGTATTGAGGAGCGCATGACAACTGCTTTAGACCAGGGGCGTAATTTCTTTTTAGTTCAGGGGGCAACTTACAGCCCGATTTGATCTCAAGTGGGCTGGACCAGTAAAACCACTTCAGCAAGATCAGAAACCCTATCTGCCAACCCTATCCTGTCAGGCTGATGTTGGTAATGTTGGTATTAGGGCCATTGTAGAAAAAGATACGGAGTGGGCTAATAATCCCAGGGGAAAAAAACTCCCAATTTCTGAGATTAAAGTTGTAAATTTACAGGAAAAAAAACTTGGATATTCTCTGGCATTAAAGTGGTAAATTTGGAATTACGTCTCTGCAATGTTCACACTTTGCAAAGTCATCCAGTGGGACTAATTGGACCCTATGGCAGGCCGGTTCTGGCCCGCGGGCCGTATGTTTGATATCCTGCCTTAGACACTTATATTGATACATTTACAGTGTACAGTTAGTTTGTTCATGGGTGTAGATTTTGGTTTTGTCAGCCTCTTAAAGATATTCTATAAAGCAAAACTCACATGTCCATATGTACAGTTCAGGATTCATCAGTTGCTGTAATAGTTCCCTCAGTCCATACTTTATTCCAAATGCATTTACACTGTAAGACAGGGAGGCCAAAGTCCATAGTTTCTTTACAGCAAGACGCTAACATGCTGATAATAAGCTGGTGTAATATTCACCATACCATATTCACCATCTAACATTAACTAATAAGCTCCAAACAGAAAGTACAGCTGATGGGAATGCCATTAGATTTGCAGGTATTTGGTCATAGACCAAAGTATTGGACAAATTGAAACTCTGACCTGTTGGTGGCGCTAGCTAAAAAGTCAGGTTATCACCAGTGTTATTACAATTCATCCTGAGGGTAACATCAATGTGTGTACCAAATATTACAACAATCCATTAAAGAGTTGTCGAGACATTTTCCTCAAAACAACAAATGGAATGGAAAAGTTACAGGATCACCAAAGTTATTTGAATTTATCCTCTGGGCACCATGAATGGCTGTACACATTTAATGGCAATCCATCAAGTAATTGTTGAGATATTTTTAGTCCAAAGTGGTGAATTAACCAACCAACCAACCAACCAACCAACCAACCAAACAAGACATTGCCATCCCTGGAGTTATGCCACTAGAATGGGCAAATGTATTTGTCAGCTCATCTGGGTTAATCAAACAAAGTGGGTATCTTCCAAAGTTAGTTTTCTTAGTGTGAAATCCCCTCTCTCTGTTTCCATAGACAGTGTTGCTGACCTGTGTTGGAGGGATAATAAAACAAAGTAAGAGGGAATGTTGTACTAAAAAAAGACAGCTTCATTTGCACGTTGGAATACATGTATGCAGAGTGTTCCTTTAGAATCTTCCTTTAGAATCATACAAGAAAGAAAGCTCTTCACAGCCAGTGTAGAGAGAAGGAACAATAACAGTGACCAGCGACTTTCACTGTGCATGTGCGCATTATCTGAAGACAAACCGGAGCACTGACACACCAGATCTGTGGTGAGATTGGTGGTTAGTGGTTGGAGTCCACTCTCTCTACTTTCTCTTTTTTTCTCTTTGTTTTTCAGCTTCATGCTGTCATTACAATCCCTCGTCAGCCATGAGCATACTATACACCCTTCTGCACACAAACACATATACTGTATTAACATGCAAATACTTGCAGACACAAACACACACACATATTCCAGATCGCAGCAGGCAGTGTGCAGCGACTGAGTTAGCTACTGTACAGGGTGTCTCTCTCTCTCCTCTCCCAGTCGCTTGGTAAACAGTGCAGCTCATTGGTGCAGAACTCAGGAGCCAGACACTCACCTATTGAACAGACTAGCCTGAGTGTTCCCCAGGCCAGCCTCAAACACCTGGTCCGTGCCAACCCTTCATTAGATTCAGTAAAGCCCCACTGTATGTTGCCCCACTGCGGCGCTCCTGCTGCTTCTCTAAGCTTGTTTTATGCTCAGGAAAAAATCCTGTGGCACCGTTGGGGAGATGAAAGTTTCTTTAAGGCATTAGGTGTCAGAGGGAATTCCACTACAGACTAAAATAAACAGGGACGCTGATGTTGTGACGACAGCAGAGCACCCGGTTTGGCTGCTCCTGCAGTTTTTGCAACCCTCAGATGCTGCTCTGGCTATAAAATGTGCTCAGTGTTGAACTGCTGTAACGGGCAGTTTCTCTCTCACATCTGCAAATGATCAGATAGAAAAGAGAGACGGACAAAGTAGAAAAGAGAGACTGACAAAGATCGCCTCGTTGGATAGAAGAGGATGTCTGTCCCATTGCTTAATTAGATTTCATAGCACTTCGCTGCAGTTGTTGGTGCTCCTTCATCATTTCAATTAGAAATAATAATAATTTTCTATCCTGTGTTTTTATTTACACCTCCTAACTGCTAGTCCTAAATAAGAATTTGCCATCATCTTGCAACTGTTTTGAGCTAGTTTTGGGGCGATCTGTTCTGCCCTTTACAATCTCTCATCTGCTTAAATATGTGGGCTGTGGGTGAGATGGTGTCTGCTTTCATTTTACATGTTTTAAAAGTTGCACCCTTTGCCTTTGCCACTATGTAAAGCAAGGCTTAAAATAGAGCTGACACAAGCCCACTAAATAAAGTTTCTCTACCTCTCAAATAAGGCCATCCAAGGCAGCAACCATTAGTATTTTGAACAGCTGGTGGTTCTTTCAGTCGTGAATCATCTTAATTTCTCTAATCTTAACATTTTTCCTCTTTCATTAATCGTGTTGACTTTAAAGGAATAGTTTATTATCCTTCTTGCTAAGAGTTAGAATAGAATGAGACGTTTGTTGATTATGAGGCTACAGCCAGCAGCCAATTAGCTCAGCTTAGTTTAAAGCCATAGTAACTTGTATGCCAATAACTTTTTGACAAACTGCTAAATGAACCATCAATGCTGATATTCTGATTTTAACACGCACATTTTCAATTTACCAAAGTGTAGCCCGTTGCCATGGTTACAAAATCACAGACACGATATGCTCTGTAGTGGCTTGGTTACAGGCAAAAAGCTTTTTTGGCCCACTGTGAAATACTTATATTACTCATCGACCTTAATGGGTTCCCCGATGCACAGTGGAAGTAGTGGCACCGGCCTACAATGTCTCCTACTTTCAGTGTACACAGACAGCCAGCCAGCCGCGCAGCAGGCTTCCAGGCCTGGACTCCCAGATAAACACCAGAGCTCCACACAGACACTGTGGCATATCTGCAGAGATGCCATGTCAGTCACACATACTCGTTATTCCTTCCTGCATTGAGTACTTTTACTTGTAATACGTTATGTACATTTTCCTGATGATACTTAGATACTTTCACTTAAAGCGTAACTCTCGCCAAAATGCAACCTAGGGTCTTTTTGTGAATGCACCCCAGTCAAACTTTCGTTTAAAAGCAAAATTAGGACGGAAGTGCCATTTTTTAGATTTACCGTATTTCCGTTTTCGGTCAAATGGCCTTTTGAATGGGAGAGCTAGGGGCACTACTATGATCGCATCAAAATCGCTATTTTTAAAACACTAAGAAGGCTCGACACAACATGAAACTTTGCTCCAAGTATCACCAGGGGCTCTACACATGAACTCGAGCGTTGAGAACATTGTTTGTGTACCCAGAGTTTACTAAAAAAAAAAGGTTTTGAACAACTCACTTTAGCAGTTTTTTCCGCTCGCCGCCATCTTGCCAGACAAAAAGTGTCGATCTCCGAATGCAACGTAACAGGGAGGAGCTTAAAGATGGAAAGCTCCTAAAGCTTAGTTTAGTTTTTAGTTTAGTTTTATAAATGCACTGATAATTCGTTGTTTTGTCGTTAGTGAAAAACAATATTGACCTTGTAGTTGTAAAAGGAGCCTCATATAAGAATGACATTTCCTCCTATGGAGTCTGTTCATATTCGGAGGAACTGAATACTTCTTTTACCACTACCTGTTACTATAAATGTGACGTTATGTCTGTGTTTAAACAGAGGTGAGCAGTTAGAGGTAGTTACACTTCCTCTTCACATTACCTCTTGGATGTCAGTGGTTATTTTATCAGCACATACACAACAAAGCTTGAAATACTTACAGTACATGTTGGCAAAATGTAAAGAATCTCAATATTTAATTCAAAATTTATTTTGAATGCTTTACACAGGTTTCATGCCACCCCCCCCCCCCAAGCACATCGTGGTTCTATTTTTAAAACAATGACACAGACAGTTTCCATTACAACCCCCATCCTCTTCTGTTGATGTGTACACACACACACTTTCAATCATCCGAGTAACAGGGAGTCATCGCTCACAAGCTCTTGCATTGCTCTGCCTCTAGTGGTTACTCAACATCAATGCAGCCTTTGTCTGACTTCCATCCACGCCCTGCACACAGATATCAAAAAAATCGGACCCTCTCTGTCAACAGTATTTCAGGAATATAATCAATTTCACGTTTTAATGTTGGCTGTTTTAACCCTATTATTATTATTATTATTATTATTATTGTTATTATCAATTGATTGTGTTGTGGTCTTAACATCCCTCTCTTTCTTTGTTTTTCAGTGAATGAGATCATAAGAAAGGATCTGACGGGCGTTCAGGCCAGAGGGCAGACATAGAGCAGGAAAATGCCGACAACGCCCCCACCCCCACCCCCACCCACCCCCCTCCACACACACACACACACACACACACACACACACACACACACACACACACACACACATACACACACACAAACAGATACACACACAGACAGTCTTCAACCTTCCACTGGTGACGCACATCCACCAAAAATTAGACCTTCTCTTCCTCGTTTTCTTTAGCCACAGAAATAGAAATATCAACTCCTGGCTGCTGTGTTTGCTTTGGATGCTTTCCTGCAATAAACCGTCTCATTTGACAAACAGAAGAATTCATTTGACCCATAACGTCTGTCACCAACACCCATCAGCAGGTTTCCAACCAACCAATGAGAAACAACAGGTAAATGTGCCTTAAATTTTTTTTTTTTTCCTGGTTGAAGTTTGGATGCAGTTTGTTTTACAGAGGAGTACAAAGATGAAACAAAATGAAGCATTAGCCATTCTGTCAGGCAATAAAGCTCACACCTGTTTGCCTCCCACATGTGCCTAATACCGGTGAATGACAGTTACGTAGCATCATTTTGAAGTAAACTGGTTGGTCAACAGCTTGTATTTCCTACCAAAGATTCAGCTCAATTACAATACATCACATGTGTCTTGTGGCCAACAGCTTGCCATCTTTTTGTTTCATTCTTCTTGCATAAATTTTGTACTACACTCTGTGTACTGTGTGTAACTTCATCTGTTTTACATGAAAAGATTGCCCTAAGCTTTCATGCTGATCATCTCATTTTAAGTGCAGTTTTCTAATGGAAGTGAAGTGCACCCTGCCTTAACCATACACAAATGAACTATTGTGATGCCTCCTAATATGCACTGTTTTCAATAACGGGGTCAATGTTATTACTTTTTTTTATATATATAATATTTGAGTCATGTGAATAATGTACCGTTTTATATTTTTAAAAAAAATATTGCATTATATTCAGGTTATAATGCCGAAGTGGCTTCACAGGGGCCTGTCATGCTACAGTTTTAAAATGCCCCCTATGCCCAAGTTGATTTTTTTTTTTTTCTTTCAATCTTGCATTGAAAATGATTTAAAAATGTATCTTAAGTCTGGCTCGTGCAAGCTGAAGTAAGAGATTTTGTACTCTCAAATTTTTAAAATGGTTTTCTTGCTCTCTTTTTTTTAATCAAATATGTTTGTCTATTTTATTTGTATTGCTCTTAAAGATGATTGTAATAACGTCGGGGACTGCTTTCATAGTCTCCAACCAAATATTCCAAAGCTTATACTGTGCGTATTGTGATGTGTATAGTTGAATTTATCCATAATGACAATCAGTATACTCAGAGCTCCATGTCTGCCCATGCAGAAGCTTAATGCTTGCTGATGTAAAGAGCATACATTTTATTTCCTGTAATTGTCATTGTAATTTATACACACTGTAAGCACAGTAGGGAAACACAGTGTGTATATGTGCTAAAACAGTTTGCTTTGATGAAGAAAAAGCTGTAGTTATTAAAACAATACTTTCTAAAAATATTTCACTGAGTGAATTGGAGTACATTAAAAGTGCCATTTGTATGATTGCAAAGAGGAAAACATGTTGCAAGTGAAGTAAAGTTGTAAAAACACACAATAGAAGTTAAAATGTAAGACTGAATCTTAAATCTTTTTTTAATATTTGATATGGACCTATTTCATAGAAATAATGATTTTGTAAATGAGCAGAGCTAATATTGATGTATTGATGATATTTCTCATTGAGCCAATGCATTTGACATGTCTTGAATGTAATCTACATAAAATCATGTTCCCCTTTTTTGTAAATATTAGATACAAAGTGTTATTGTCCATGTGCTACGATAAAGTTTGAGTAGACTAAAATGGAAAAAAATTGTTGTCTGTCAAGTATCTTTTACATGTGTTTATAATATACGCAATGTTATACTTATCATCATATCTTGTATCTGTTTTACTACAATGTAAAACTTTGTTTTTTTTCTGAAGTGAATTATGACACATTGCCTAAAACCTTTAAGTCTCACTTTTAATATGTTAAATTTTTGTTTATGCATTTGTTATTATTATTTTACAATCCTTAAAGAAATAATTGGTAATGAAAATGTTATTAATGCTTTCTTATTTTATTTTCTGTGTGGATAGTTGTCATGTATTTGTTTCATTTTGAGTCTACTAGACTTTGTGCCTCCCTAAAAAGTATCTGTCTCGTGCTATTTTTTGTATCCTTAAAAGTAATAAATAATAACCATATACATCATTGTTGTTCTTGTTTTAATGTATCATTCCTCTCCAGTTTCTCTCATGAATGAATTAATGAATATTTATCATGCATTGAAGGTCCTGATCCCAGAACATTTAAAGGCCCTGACACACCAACCCGACGGCCGGCCGTCGGCAGAAAAGGCAGTCGGACTGATCAGTTGGCTCCCAGAGGTCCAAAAAGTGCCTCGGAACACACCGAAGCAACGCCGACATGAGCGTACATTCTGCGCGTTCGCGAGACGTAATACGTCTCCATAACAGCAGGCGGCGCTAATCTGTATTGTCGCCCAAAAAATGAAAACCGGAAATGACGAACGCGTCAAGTGGGTCTGGCTTCTCCAGCCGATAGTAATTTCGACTTGTTCGAAATACGATCTCGTATTTTACGAAAGTAGTTCACTGAAACGTGTTTCTGAAAACATTTTAAGCGAGAAATAGGCCATACAGTTGCTGAATCTGTCTTCATTTCAGATCGACAAAGGTCAGTTTAAAAGATTTTAGTCAGATTTTGAGAGGCATCCGCTCGCCATTTCCGGGTTAGCGCTCCACCAATCAGATTGGTCATTGAGTCCGACTGCCGTCGGCAAAATGAAGGCCGATGGCTCCTCCGACGGACGGCAGCACGGAACACACTAAACAGACTCGAGTTACCGACCTCGCCAGACTGTCCGACGGCCGATTATCGGGTTGGTGTGTCAGGGCCTTTGGGTTGTCAGATAGTAGTGTGTGCAGTAAGGGGAGACCGGGGGCAGTTATAACACTTTTTGGTTTTATTGTCATTACTCAAAAACCTCTTGAACTATTTGGATTACATTTTTTATCTAGGTAACTTATATCTGTGTTATACTGAGAAAGTCCTCCCCGAAAAATGACTTTATAAGTCCTATGTACAATGAGTATAAAACGCCCCTGTGAGTCGCATTTTATAGAACGCTCCTATGGTCAAAAGAGAGGGTAGGAATAAACGAGTGATATGGTATGGTTGGTGGTTCTACTTGTCAACAGTCATCAAATGTTTTTACAAGCAACAATATTTATTTAAACGCTAGAAGTCAAATGTTACATCAGTCCCCACGTGCAGGGGCAATTGTAACAACACACGTAATACTTGCTAAGGGGCGTTGTTCAGCCCGACGCAAAGTGGAGGCACCCATGATGCAAGCAAACTAACCGATCGAGACAGCGGTAGAACAGCAACTATAGTCTCGCATTGCCAGACCTTCATCCACTGCGCTGCGGAGGAGGGTCTGGCTAGTCCACACAGCATTACGGGATGGGAGAAAAACATGCTCTGGTTTATTGGCGTTTCTGCCAATCAAAATCGTCTTGGGCGGCGCTAAGCCCCGGACACAATGACGGTGCCGCTGCAAAATAGACTCGGGAAGGAACTTGTTTTGATGGAACGTGTGTACGTTCAAAGATTGTTTTAGTCGTGTAATAGAAAACTCAGATTGGACAGATAGTCTAGCTAGCTGTCGGGATTTACCCTGCAGAGATCTGAGGAGCAGTTAACCATAGTCCTCATAAATCCACCGGAGTTTAGAATGCCAACACAAAGAAAGAGGAAGGTGACGGACATCTGGCCTAAAAAGAGGGAGATCCGGCGAAATTTCTGGCAGCACCTGAACAATTCCAGAAGTGGAACGTTGTCGATATAGACTAGGGCGATTGTAACAACATAGGTAATATGCAACAGCTCACGACAGGCCGGTATGTTGTGATTAACTCACAGCTAAGGGGCGTTGTTCGGCTCAACGCAAAGCGGAGGCACACAATAACACTAACTAACTAACCGATCGAGATAGCGGTAGAACAGCAACTCCCGTTTTCTGCGTGGTAAAATTGCTGTCTGGCATCTATGAAGAGAGCATAGATAACAGCTTCAGTTCCCCGTTGAAAAGGGCTGTCTGACAGCAAGGTAAAGCGTTGAATATTTTCTAAATGCAATGCAATGCAATTGGACATGTGTGAGACATCGGTTTGTCCATTGGCAGGCAGAGTGGGATCACCACAGAGCACGTGCAGAGTTCCATGGTTCTGTCTCGTTTCTGATTGGTGCAATTCGAGATGTTACAATTGCCCCTGTCTCCCCCAAAGACAGCTCAAAGGTGTCTCTTTACTCTCTATGCTTCCTATTACGAGAGGGAAATTGAAAATGAGCAGACCCACAGTAGACAGTGACTCATCAAATGCTCCCCTCCTGTCCTGAGCAGACAGACTCACAGGAGACTCGACATGTTTGTTTATCATTTATAGAATTTACCAAAAAAAAAAAATAGTCAGACTTTTAAGTTTAACCCAGTTAGAAGGATGTGCTATTTACACAGGCGCACGTGTCCGTGTACAGTACACACACAGTTTCAAACCCCATCAGTCCTCCCTTAAATAACAAATAACAAAGACAAGGGGACTCGCAATGCCTGGAGGCTGCAGTTGCTATGGAGACAGCTTGTTTGGTGCCTGGTCCCCTTGTCAGGGAGGAGGGCTCTGTGAATGAACCTTGTGTTTAGGAAGTCTCTGGTGATGACATCACCACGGGCGAAAAAGCTGCACGTGGGCCTCAGTGCATGAGCCGTTTTTCACAGCCCACTCGTACAGATACAGTATGCCACCATGACTCACACGCGCCCTTTACCCCCGGATGGTGTGATGAGTTTGAAATCGAACAAGAATGAAATACATGATGAGCTTGGCATTTCATTCAACTCGCTTTTGTGAGAAAAAAAAAAAAAGTCTGAGCTCATCCCGACACAAAGCCGGCCACAACATTAACAACGGAACTTTTTTTTTTTGAATTACCCTTCAAATTAAATCCTGCACATTAGTTCAGATTTTAAATAATCATGTCCTGTATTACTTATTATAGCGACCTTTAATTCCTCCACTCATGTGTTTTGATATGGTGTGAGAACAGGAATACAAAATGAAAAAGTGGCAGGGTGACCTGCAGAGCAACAGTATCGAAGGGCTGTTTGTGTGGAATAAAGATGACACTTCTGAAAAAACTCCACATCCTTTTCTCGGAGACATGAGTCAGTTTCCTGGTCTTCAGGTGTGTAAATTCCCCTCTGAATGCCAAAGTATGTTGTTGAATTTATGGAGCACAGATGGAGAAAATTTGCATCCAAATGTCAATCTTTGGGATGAATGATGTTATTGTTATTCTGCTGTGTTCCTTTCACATAAAAAAAGAATAAGCAACCAGTTTCTTAATCTTATTTTTTATTTTTTGTTGCTCTATGTACAATATGACTGTATGTTCATACCCTGTGTTACAGTGACAGCTAGTGTTACAAGAAGAAACTAAAAATAAGAGGTGTGCTTTGCTAACGCCCTGCAGGGGGAGACAAGAACTTGTAAATGGGATTCAGAAGCAGCAGAAGCTGTTTAGCAGCAGTACACTGGAATCAAGAGACAACACTAACTGAGGTGCATTATACAGAAGGGCTTCCTCTGTGGAGTAACGGGAATACACAGTGTATTTTTACCACGGAACTGGAAAATTCAGTCACTTTAGAATTGCAAATTGAATGTAATGAAGCACATGTCAGCAGCTTACAAAAGCGTCTTTGACAAAACAGCTGTGTGCTTTATTTAGCTTTTCTGAAGGCATTTTAGCATATCAACAACGGTAGCGTATTTAACATTTTATAATGACATTCTAAAATAGATTTTCTTAACGTCAGCGCATGTAAAGGCAGACACATTCAGTGCGATTTATGAAGACATTAAAAAGAAAAGCCTGAATTATGGCAGAGTTTCTTTTGGATCAGGAAGAAGCATGGGGATTATACATATAAAGGAGCAGACAAAGGCCCAAAAACAGATTTGGCAAACATTGTAAAGCCTCTTCATCTTCAGCTGGTGCCCTGGTTGAATTATATAGACTTTACATTGCGGGGACGTCACATGTTTTTCAATCGCTTTTCTCAGCTAGAGGGAAGTTTTTTTTCAGTCCATGGATTTGTAAATTAATGATTTTCTGATTCATCGCGACTATATGACCTCTCAGTAACACTAACTCAGTAATCTACAGTGGGCAATACAGCACTGTAAAGAAAAGACCTTTACGACAGCAGGTGTGGTAAAAACATTACTGCTTTTGTCCAAAACACAAACTAAAAGTTACATATGGCCACTTTAAGTTCTGCGCTCCCCCTATGAATCATGTTGGTTCTAGGGATGCACCAAATCCAGATTTTTGGGGTTCGGCCGAATACCGAATCTACTGGTTAAGATTCTGCCGAATCCGAATCCGAATACCGAATTCTACTCCCATCCTCAGTCCATTAACACAGTAAACACATTAATGAAGTAAACAACGTCCAAAGCCTCTAAAACAACTTAATGTTGAATTCACACGCTCTTTTCACATCGTAGGAAAGCACATCGCTATCGCCAGATGAGTGACAATTTTGTTTGGCAAATTTTTGCTAACCAGCGTATGATGAAGGCATGTTGGGTGGGTGAAATTAGAAAGCTAACGTTAGCTAACGAGCAGCAAAATGGCTGACAGCCCAGGAGAGGCACTGTCTGGTTAACAAAAGTTTTTAGCTGTGACTGTCCTTTCTTTGCCGTACCTGGGGTTGCTGCGTTTTGGCTGCTGTCTGTAGATTCCTTCATGTGCGGCTCGTGTTCTTTCGGATGTTTCATACGCAAATGTTTTAACAGCGGCGATGTTGTGTGTTGTTTAGGGTCCTTGCCGCCACGGGACAGGTCGGCATTGCGGGTTGGGCGTGTGGCTCGGCTTGGGTCGCCTTCTTTTGGCTGGGGGTGCTGGTGGGCGGCGCCTTTTCTGCTTGAGAGTTCCATTTTCACTTTCTTACAGCCTACTGCATTGAACGGTCCACCTAGGTAAACACCGTCATTACGTTGACCAGCGTAGCGCACGCAGTGCAAGCGTATGGTTCGGTTCGGCAGGTTCAGCAGGAACCGAACCTCGTCAAAAAGCTCAATATTTGGCCGAATCCGAACCCGAATCCTGGATTCGGTGCATCCCTAGTTGGTTCTGAACATTATATTTTTTTATACCATTGTTTGGGTGAATACTCAATTATGATTGGCTGCAGGGGGTCCATAAAAAAGTGATATAGGACACTTACTAAGGAGTTCTGGTGAAACTGTTTACTGTTCTAAATGACTGCTCTACATTAAAGGAAAAAGAAAATCTATCTGCTGCGCGTCAGACGGTTCTGGCCTCCTCCGTTGTCCATTAATTCCTGACAATGGACCCGTCATCGGGCATTAACCCTTACATATATGCATAATATATATATATATATATATATATATATATATATATATATATATATATATATATATATATATATATATATATATATAGATACACATACATATATATATTGGTAAGTCAATGTCTGTAGCCTTTCCCTTTTTCTGGAGGAATGCCACATTAGGATACAGATAACACACAAGACAGAACCAATAATATAAATAATAATTGAAAATACAGCAATAATACATTTAAAATTTAAAAACATAATAATAATTGAATTGACATTCCCATATCAACTCATAACATGTCACAATTGCAGCTTCAATTCTGTATTAGTATTCCAGACTCAAATGATAAAATGTCCTCATGCAGAGCACATTTACATTTCACAGTGACATAACAAAAGCAGAGAGAGTGCAGAAAGCCGTGCAAACTGTTATAATGGTTTATTATTATTGTTATTATTATTATTATAAACAGTTGGTGAAATCCCACTCTTGCTCTGAGTTGAACGGTGCCATCAGCTCTGAAGTGGCCCTGATGCTCATTAAGTCAGGAAACAACAGGCTTCGGTGGTAAATACAGCTGCCGCCCACCACCAACAACACAAGCAACACGCTGCTCCATAGATCATTTCTTTAGTGTCAGAGTTCCTGCATTTATATAATGCTTCCCTTTCACAGCAGTCCAGTCCTGGCAGGGTAGTAATTGGGACAATATTCACAGAAAATCTCTGGCTTTATATAAAGGCATCATTTCAAATAGAGCTCATCGGTTTGTCAATAAAGGTGGATACGATTAGGAATCATTAGGAAATTTTTGCAAATAGAGCCCAGTGTGATGCTGATGTGATCAGATATCATACATCTACCTTCTATAGGAGTTATTTAGTTTCTCTTCTGCTGCACACAGTTCCCCTGAACATACCTCATAATGCTACTTCACTTTGTACCTTCTGTAATTTCCTGTTTCCCAGAAAGACTTTCAGTAGCTACATTACCAGCGGGTGTGAGCTTGTTGCCTTTAATCAAAGGTGGGTGTATACGTGGGTGCAAGCAAGGTAGTCGACTAGTCTGTGAACATTGTGCCATGCGTATCATGACAGCCTCACCCCTCACACAAAACATCCCGTATCTTACAGTCACATTGCATTGTTGATGGAGAAATTAGTGTCTCTGCTTGTTCTATGATAGATCTCTCTGTTTAAAGCCCCATGGCACACCAATCAAACATCCAACAACAGGGAATATTCTTATGTTGGCAGTTATCTTAGAATGTATTTAAAATGAACTGAAACTAACTGCCAATGGTACGCTGATCAAACAAATCCTTACAAAACAGTTCGAACAGTTTACTTCACAAATCACCTTTAATGGAGAGTGAGCAGGACATCCACTGTAATTTAGAGACACTCCTTGTACTATTGTGTTTAAAAGTGGCAAGACATCTTCAAACACAAGAAATATCGGAAGAAAATCTGGAGCAAGCAGTGGTTATCAAAGGTCCCATATTGTAAAAAGTGAGCTGTTCATGTCTTTTTTTTATTATTAAGCAGGTCGAGGTGCTACAGTATCTAAATACTGTGAAAGTATCAAAACGCTCAATCCACAGAGAAATGCACATATTTAGAAACTGTGCCTTTAAACGAGCTGTCAGGACATCTGGTTGTGATGTCATAACTATACTATACAGCATATAGGTAGAAAGTGCCACTACAGTGCTGTTACAGTCATTCCCCGGCTGCAATGACGGTGCCCAGGAAGACCAGGAAGGTTGACGAATCAGAGTAGACTGGGTTTTTAGGGAGGGGGGCTTAAAGAGACAGGTGCTAAAACTGAGCGTTTTAGACAGATGGTGAATACAGGTATATTCAGACAGAGAGTATGAGAAAAAAAATTGTTTTTTTACATTAAAGCATGTAAACATGTCGTAGTTGAAACCCAAAATACAAAAATAAGAAACATAAAAAGAGCATAATATGGGACCTTTAAGAAGACAACATAAAATGAAAACAGATGGTGATTGCTGGTTTTGTTATCTTCTCGTGCCAGAGCAGTGCTACAGGCTGTTGGAAAATGATAAACCACCAATTACACGGACTGCATCTCTTCAAGGGGAGCGACTCATGGTCACTTTGAGGATTTTGGCAACAGGTGAATTAGGCTTGCTAATTAGGACACATTCCAAATGCGAAACGTATTGTCGTGTAGGCTATTTGAATAAACATAAAAACTCTTGATTAATCTTCATGTAGAATTTCCATGACCTTTCAGAGCCTGTCCATTTTGTAAGTTTGATTTGCATGCTTTTATTTTGTAGTGTTTGATTTGTGTAGTTGACACTAACTTCACCTTGTCTTACCCCTGTGCCTAATTAAGGCTAATGTGAGCCACCTGTGGCGGAGTGAAAAGACAATTTAGGTGGCAATCAGAGAGAAGAAGGAAAGAATGTGTGACTGAACAGAGGAATAAGAGAGGACGGCAAACAGAGACGGTGGCGTGAGGCCTGCTGTGTAGGTGAGTGTGAGCCTACCTCCCAGGGCGTTAGTGATGGCGAGATGAAGCCTACGGTGGCCGAGACAGTTCAACACAAATACAAAAGCCACAACACAAACACAAAAGCTTAAACACAAATACAAAAGCTACAACACAAACGCAAAAGCTACAACACAAATACATAAGCGAAAATGGAAGTGAGTGACAATGGAAGTGAGCGTGTTTGTGTTGTATGACTATGTTTAGAAGATTGTGTTGTCCGGTGACTTTCCCATGCAGAAGCTCGAGTGAAGATAATTACCTCTTCTGAAGAGTCCATGTCCGTGAGTCATGTTTTTTTTTAATCCTCCGTGTCCTCCTTTGCTACTAGCAACTGCGTGGAGGGGTGGGGTTGGTGCGCGATCACGGAAGGCTGTATCACGTGGACGCACCGACAGTTTTGTTGTCATTACTTAGAATTTCTCATGGGGGAGACAGAAACTACGCACTAGCTTTAATCCGCTGAATTTTAACACCAACCTACCCAGTCCTTACACATACATGATTTATCTTGACTTCAAGTCCTTTAAGAAAAATGAAATTCTTCAAAACATTTTAGTCTTTCTGTTAAAGGTAAACTTTCTGTGGGTTCCTTTTCAGGAGTCATGTTACTGTGTGCTGACACTTTCTTTGAGACTGTTGGGAGCCAACGACACAACTTGCTCCTGACTTATATTGGTAAGTGGACTTCATTTTAGATACAAAAAATTATTGGGTGCTGCTTAAAATTCCTTTGCCAATTACATATCACATAATAGGCGTGACTTGGCCCCATACTCAAGTCACCTATTTTTGACCTGGCTGCACTCAGGAGATATTTTGGTAAGTAGTTAGTTAATGGGTTAAAATTGGTTCTATGGTCATTTTTGAGGCCATGGTTGTGGGTACTTTTAAAAGTTATTTTGTCTACAAGCACACATTGTACATTTAATGTCAATCCAAAACAGCAACTGCAATCTGAGTACATTACATAATGGACAGATCTCTCTCTCTCTCTCTCTCTCTCTCTCTCTCTCTCTCTCTCTCTCTCTCTCTCTCTCTCTCTCTCTCTCTCTCCTCTCTCTCTCTCTCTCTCTCTCTCTCTCTCTCTCTCTCTCTCTCTCTCTCTCTCTCTCTCTCTCTCTCTCTCTCTCTCTCTCTCTCTCTCTCTCTCTCTCTCTCTCTCTCTCTCTCTCTCTCTCTCTCTCTCTCTCTCTCTCTCTCTCTCTCTCTCTCTCTCTCTCGTATAAATGCAGAAAATGTCATGAAACATCGTTTGTAGTTAATCAGTGTAACATTGCTTCAATATGTCAAAACAAAATTCATTCCATCTTTTTTTTTTAGATAAATGAATCAGTGGTGGTTTTTTATTAAATATTAAAAGTTTGGTTTCAATGCCAGGCATTTATGTAGATTCAAATCTTCTGCCTGAGAATATCTCACTATTGATTCAATCATATTTTCCTAGTATGTTGCATTATTTGTCTAAATAGAAGCAGTATCATATTGATGGTGTGAAGGCGTTTGCTCGCAATATGTTTTAATCTCATGTCACATCTTAATTGTTGCCATTGAGGGAGAGTTTCTTGGTGGTCCAGTATGAAGTGCTGCTTGTAAGTCGAATGACATGGCTCTCTGTCTGCCTCTCACATTTCACGAGTACTCAGCTGTAGGGATGTCTCAGAGGAGCATGAAAGTGGCATCAGTGGTTCCATCTCAGAAATCCAATAATTTACCAAGTACTTTCCTCTGATCCGCAGACCAACAATGGTCCTTATCCCTCTCTGCACACACACACACACACACACACACACACACACACACACACACACACACACAAAATCTGCTATATTCCTATTCATCATATTGTCATCATATTTATACATTATAAATTCTTTTGGGTTTTCAGTTTTCTTCAAACAGACAAATCATGTTAAAAATAAAGCTTTTTTTTTTTTTTTTTTTTTTTAAACCAAACTAGCGCCATGGTTGTTGGTCAGTTGATGGTCCACTTTGATCCAGACATTCATGTTCCCCTTAGGATAAATTATAATCACTACAAACTTCTTTTCTAATCTTAACTAGTCGTTTTGGTACCTAAACTTAACTGTCACGAGCGTCACCTGACTGTAGTCTCACATTGCCAGACCTTCCTCCACAGTGCTGCAGAGGAGGGTCTGGCTAGTCCACACAGCACTCCAGGATGGGAGAAAAACATGCTCTGGTTTATTGGCATTTCTTTAAACCAATCACAACTGTCTTGGGCGGCGCTAAGCACCAGATGGAGCAACGGTGCCGCTGCAAAATTGCCTCGGGAAGGAACTTGTTTTGGTGGAACGTGTACATTCAAAAGTTGTTTTAGTCGTGTAACAGAAAACTCAGATTGGACAGAGCTGTCTGGATTTACCCTGCAGAGATCTGAGGAGCAGTTAACCATAATCCACCAGAGTTTAGAACGGCAACACAAAGACAGCGGAAGGTAACGGAAAATGAAAATAAGGGGCATCCGGCGGAATTTCCGGCGGCACTTGAACAATGCTGGAAATGAAACATCGTTGATACAGACTACTTGACGTTGACTAGTATTTGTATCACAGTCACCTTTTTGTGCCTAAACGTAACTGTCACTTGACCGGTCGTGTAATTTCGTAAGATATCATACGAATTGTTGTGCATAGGTTTTCGTAAGATATCCTACAAACCTGTTCATTAACGTTGTTACCACAGCAACCCATGCAGATTGGTTGGCAGGTCGGTGATGTCTGGTCACACAAAATTGATCTGATTACTTGCAAATAGCAAGTAATCATAAAACAGTGCACTGCGAACAGTCTGTCTTAAAGATCTGATTTGAGAAACAAATCAGATTTGCACACAGTTTGAACGTAGCCTTAGGGCCCTATTTTAACGATCTAACTGCACGGTGTGAAGCGCCTGGTGCAGGTGTGTTTTAGGGCGTGTCCAAATCCACTTTTGCTAGTTTGACGGCGGAAAAAATGGTCCGGGCTCATGATTCAAAGGGGTTGTACTTAGTGTCTTCATTAATTCATAGGTGTGTTTTTTGGGCGTAACATACAATAAACCAGAGTGTCATCTCCCATTCCTTTTAAAAGCCAGGCGCGTTTGTACCTTGGCGCATTAATATTATTACGGTGGATTTGGGAAACCGGAAGGAGAGAGTTTCAGAAGAAGAAACTGATCTGCTTGTGCGTGAAGTGAAAGCGCGCGAGCAAATCATATATAGCACAAGCACTATGCCACCAAAAGTCCATGAGGTGAAGAAGGCGTGGGAGGAGACAACGAGGAGGAGGACCACCACAGGAGGATCTACCCTCAGTGCGGAAAGCATTGAGGAATTTGGGGGGCTAGAGGTGGGCGTTCAAGGTAATGCAATGATGAAATATCAATGTGTCCAAAGCATTAGGCTTCTTGGGAAATGTTTATTTTGTTCCTGCAACACCACCTCCTCCGTCCACCCGATCCACCAGGACCACACTGCGCCCTGCTGCTCCTGGACCCTCCCGTGGCCAGTCCCGTTGTCCTCCCCGCCTGCAAACCCGAGGAGGAAGAAGGCCAACACCACTTTAAATTAAGAATTAAAAATAAAAACAGAAACAGAAACACAAGAACGTTTTGGTTGTCCTTGGTATCGTTTTATTCTACGTATAATGAAGTAACGTACGTTCAATTGCTTAAATAATGGCTACCTGATCACTAATGTCAATAAAGAATATTTGGTAAATATTGTTCAAAGATGGTTTTCACCATAAAGACACACCGAATCCCCTGGCTTGCATTTGCATTGATGTAAAAAGAGAAAACATTGGTAAAATGCAATGTGATTTAAAAATCCCAATAAATGCACTTTTAAATAAACGACTGAGCTTTCTCACCAGGCTACTGATGAAGCAGCTCGTCTGCCAGTGGTTATTTCCTTTCCCGTGCTGCTGCTGGCGTATTTGGGTTAATTGACATCGGCACATGCAGTTCAGCATCACGCCTTCTACAGTCCTGTAATCTGTCCTCTTTGAGCCATCCATGATGCATGGCAATGTTACGCAACACACATGTCACAAAGAATGCTCCGACCTGAGGACTATATTGTAATGTTCCCCCTGACTTATCCAAACATCTGAAGTGCATTTTTAGCACGCCAAATGTTCTATTACAGCGCGTGCTGTCATTTGTTTTCAAATGAACAAAAATTCACTCAATCAGCCATGTCTTCAATGGATAGCCATTGTCTCCTAACGGCCACCCCTCCAGGGGTGGGTCCCCCTATAAGACTGCAGGAATAACAGAGTTGGCCAATATGAAGGAGTCATGCCTTGATCCAGGATAATTGGCGAATACATGTGTAACCTTACACGTTGCATCGCAAATCACCTAGATATTGATTGAATGGGTTCCCTTACGGTTCACATACACCAGAACGTTCTCTGATGGGGCACGTGGAATTTAATGTAAACGTGCATGTTGGACTAAGCCTAATATAACTGCATGTATGGCCGAACCTACGGCAAATTGGGATATGCCTCCAATAGAACTCAGGGGATGCTGGAATGACCCACTCGCAAAAAAATGTAGCGCAGCAGTAACTTTGACAGCAACAGGGAGTGTATATGGGCTGGGTGCATTGCTCTCCGTGTCACCTGCCAGGAGATGGCAGATCTCTGTTACAGCCTGGTGGGTTAGGCGCAACTTCAGGCAGCACTCCTCTTCACTGAGGCTCATGTATGTTGTCCTAGGCCGGTGTATTCTTTGCCTCCGTCTTCTCACAATCCTCTGTCCCAAGAGGTATTCCATGTAGCTGTGCGAATCAGGAATAAATGATCAAATGCACAGACATTTAACTGACTGAGGCATTCAACTAGTGATGTTTTGGCCAACTTACATGATTGAGTATTTCCGTCTTCGTCTGGTATGTTAACCTTCATCTGTTCAGAGACACCTTCAACCTGACGTGTCTGTTTAAATAGCCTACCGCGCCTACCGCACGCTGTGCACGAGCCTAGAGGTGCATTTCACTAATGGGCTGTTAAAATAACAATGAAATGTTGCACTATTGACTTTAGACCAGGTTTTTGTTAGTCAATGGCGCGATCACTTTCCGCTGCCTCAAGATAGCAATACGACAAGAATTCACCTGGACAAGTAAGACCAGCACACCCATGGGTGCAAAGATGGGCGCAGATGCATTTGCTATTTAAACCACGTGGGTGCTGGACAGTCTTAAAATAGCAAAGACACTTGCGTCGGGCTTTGCGTCGGGCTTTGCGTCGGGGCTTGTGCCGCGCTGCACCGGGTGCAAGATAGGGCCATTAGTCTTTTTTTAGTCTTCTTCTCCTGCGCTAAAGTTATCTGAATCTCATAAAATAGGAAACCTTCAACTAAACTACTAACTAAACTTGGCAGATATGAAAAAGTCTAATTGACGATAACAAAATATTTTGACTGACCTTCAAACTGGTGCTGCTGTAACAGTCCTGAAATAGACTTTCAGTATTTGTGTATCATTTTAGTAATCTTGAGTTAGTCATTTTTTGGCCTTTTTTCTTATAATGAATGCAACTGCCCATGTTAGCTGTCCATATTGTCAAGGACTAAGAAAGGGGGATGTGGGTGGGGGAATCCATCTGCCAAGTTGAGAACAGACACCAAAGGCCTCCTGTTCCTTCATCTAACTTATACATTGAGTCCAAGACCGAATTTACATCCAGCAGAGACTGCGTCTGATAGCATGAATCTGAGTCCAAATAGTGTGAGTAACCTTGTAGTTGTACATGAAGAAGTAGCACATTTTAAAGACGGCAGAAGCTCAGAGTTTGGAAAGAAATCAAATAGCTTGTGCCAACGTCCCATGCGAGACCTTGGCTGGTCAGATAACAACCAAAGCAGAACTGATGCACAACATGTAGTTTAGCGTTCAAATTTAGAATCAATTTAAATGACTAAAGCTGCGTTTCATTAGTGTTTCAACATGCCCTCCTTCAGATCCCCTGAACCCTTGGTATGACATAAGAGCATAAAAAGTATTATTACTGTTTTTTACACATCAATACCTGCAGACTCATTTCAATGAGGCTTGGTAATCAGCTGCATGAGTTTCTGATTTGGAAAGTTTGTGATCTGTACCATGGTTCATTATATTAATGCTTAGGCTGTATCTCGCAAAAACTGAATTTCCTCCCCTATGTTGGAAATAAATTAATCACACATTCAATATCTAGTAAAGAAAACGTATAATGTAAATACTGTCATTAGTTATATTAGCCTTCATGTTTCAAATATCAAGCTAACAATGATGAAACAAAAAAATCAAAATGTATTAATTCAATGTATTCATCTTGTCCTTCTTTGGTGGTCAGCAACAGGAGTTTTAGAGGTTGTACATCACTGCCACCTAACCATGGATGTATTTTCTTGCACCAAATGCATAACTGCAATGCATTGTGGGTGTTATTCACCTCTAGAGTGCCCATCGTTGTTCACTCGCTCCATCAGCCCTCCGAGGGTCGATCTCACCAAGTTCACTTCAGTTTTTCAGACAAATGGACACTTGAGATGGCGGCAGGGATTCCCCCTAAGTGCTTAGGGGAAGTGAACGAGGGCATGTTGAAACAATAATTTTATAACAATAAAAACGCAGCCTTAATAATGACATATGGCCCCCGTTGAGTTAAAACCTTGTATTTCAGGGAGCATAGTCTTGTTTTTTGATGCACTCCACTGTTAGCGAAATGGTGATCATCTATCACCAGGTGCTAGGTCCCATATTTCCACATTGAAAGCATAGGTTGAAGAATTAGTTTGAACACTGATAGAGAAAGCATACATTTTTTGTTAATAAATCTTTGAGGTATAATTACCAACCAGCCAACATGAAGAAAGAGCATTGTTATATGAGTAATACATTGCTGATGATAACTATTATCACAGGAACACATCAAGGAAACAAAAGAAGCCCATTAAATGGCATGCAGCGGAGAGGAAGGCCTGCACAGATTGCAAGGAGAGGGGAGCTGTTATTTTGCACAGCTATAATCAAAGCCATAGTGATCAACAGACCCATGGAGTTATGAACTGACATCTCCTTAACACTGACAGCAGACGTTGACTTCTCACACTCGAAAATAAACTTTACAGACTACAGAGAGGCGGAACAGAAGGAAAGAAAGCAAAAAGAGTGAGAAAAACACTTTTTGGCATATTTATATGTTCTCACTTAAATCACTTTGTGTTTCTGTGGAGCCTAATATCAAAAACAAAGAGGCTCCAAGTAGGAATGAAAAACAAGAGGAAAGCAGAAACCAGCTGTACTGAAATAATGATCCCTGACTAATTGGGTATTGGG
Organism: Sander lucioperca; assembly: GCF_008315115.2. Classification (NCBI taxonomy): domain Eukaryota; kingdom Metazoa; phylum Chordata; class Actinopteri; order Perciformes; family Percidae; genus Sander; species Sander lucioperca. The sequence continues at coordinate 35,175,699 of NC_050184.1, forward strand.
TTAATCCAAGGCCTTTGATAAAACTGTAACATATTACTAAAATTACTTGTTAGCAATGATAAATACTGAAACGTCTGAAATATCTTTTTCTTCTGTCAAGAATACATACAAACTGTACATGCATCACATACCTACACATGCCACATAGTCTCCAGCTCACGTTTCAACTCCGTCACATAGCAACAAAGCGGTATCCATAGAAACAGAATCAAACTAAAACAAAGGATATTTATATCTTTGGTGGGGAAAAAAAAGAATCCTTTAAAAAGGAATGGGTAATTCTGTGTTTGCCTTTTTGAGGAGCTGCTTCGTGATGTTCTGTTCTAATTGTATCTCCATCATATTAAAAGGATTTCCAACTGAGGGCTTTTCTTGACACGTGTGCTTCTGTGACACGTTGCCAAGTTCATTCTGAACCTTGGAAACAGAATAATCTCACCACAAGGTAGCTGTTCTGGAGCTTTTGTTCGTATCACACTCAGTCTTCCTCGGTTGCAGTGGTGGAATGTAACTAAGTACATTTACTCAAGTACTGTTGAGGTACTTGTACATTACTTGAGCCACTTTCTACTTCTACTCTGCTACATTTCAGAGAGAAATATTGTACTTTTTTACTCCACTACATTCATCTGACAGCTTTAGTTACTTTACAAATTAAGATTTTTGCACACAAAACACATGTAGGTTTAAAAACGATGTTTTATTATGAATTAAAGTACCCAACAATATAAGGACCTAGAAGTCCAGCTGACATGATTAGACCATTAAACACAACTGTTTGGATCCTTTCCACTTTCTAAAATGTGAGGATTTTTCTGCATTGAGTACTTTTACTTTTAATACTTTAAATACATTTTCCTGTTGATGCTTTTACTTATGAAACATTTTCAATGCAGGACTTTTACTTGTAACAGAGTACACTGTGGTATTAGTACTTTAACTAAACTTTAAGTTAAAGGATCTGAATACTTCTTTCACCACTGCTCAGATGTGAGGACAAAGTTGTGAAAACAACACATATTTAGTCGATACAGGAAACTCGCTAGCATGCAGCAGTTACAGAGCAACATTAGCATCCATTTTGTACATCCAGTAATTATACTAGTTCTGTTTTTGGTCTCCACCAACTCCTGAGAGAAATATCAGGCTCCTTAACTGCTAAATTAAAGTGTGTTCATATTTAACAGATTTTTCTCAAAACAATCGGCTATTACACTTAATTTAAATCACAATAACTGTATGATGTCATTATAATTATTACGACTATACTTTCATCCTTGTAGGTTTTGTGTGCCTATTATGTTAAGTTTTCATAGGTCAGCCTGTGTTTCTTTGTCTGCCCTTGTGTACTGTATCTGTCAATCTATCATTGTTATATCTATAAACTCACTACTGTTTTGTTTTGCACCATTAAAAAAGACCAATAATACAGGACCGTATTAGGGCCATTATAGGCAAAAAGAAAAACTTAAAATGACTAGGGCTGTCCTCGACTAAAGAAATTCTTAGACGACTAACACTCATTATTTTGTCGACTAATGGATTAGTTGATTTAATCGACAGATCTCTAAAACAAAGAATCATACAAAAGCACCACTTTAAATCTTGTTTTACCAGAGATGTGCACATACGTTTTTCTTTTTTTTTTTTAAATGTCATTCAGCATAACAAAATGACTAATTGACTAAAGAAATTTTATTTGACCAAGACCAAAACGACTGATTAGTCGACTGAGAGGGGGCAGCCCTAACAATTACAGAGCCGTGGGAGAGAGATATTTAGAGAAAAAAATCAGAATTTCACACATTAAAGTGGTAAATTTACGAGATAAAACTCACAAATGTACGAGAATAGTTTGTCATCAAACCACAGATGCCGCTGCTTACTGTGTATGGCAGTGGATGACCTTATCAAATTATACTCTGCAATCGGATTCAGCAATAAGGAAACACTCGTGATTTTAGCTCAGAATCACAATATTATCATAAGCATCTGGACTTTGAAGAGACATTCCCGTGAACTGGGCCTATACAGAAGAAAACAACATGGATGAGGTGATAGCTTTTGTGCTTCAGGAACTATAACGCAATGGATATCGCAAAGTGAAGCTATGTGGTTCCTTGTTTTTATTTTTTTCTGAATATTACCTCCCTCGGCTCTGCAATTCTTATTTTTTATTTCTTTATACCTACAATGGCCCTATGCCGCTGTAGCGTTGACTTTAGACATTTCTTTTTTACATTTAACCAAAGCCACAATCTTTCCCAAAGTGCTTTTGTTGCCTAAACCTAAGCACACAAGTGAGTCAGGATAACCCTGGGCCCTGGTGTCAAAGTTGTGAGCTTTGTACGCCCAACATGGTTGCCTCTGAACGTAACCCAGCCAGCGGTTTGTCACCACAGCGTAATTGGGACAATAACTGAGTACTATATAAACATCATTTCTAGTAGTTGGCTGGCCTGTTTAAGGACTTGGACTGGGATTGAAAGTTAATTCTTGAAAAGAAATTCACAATAATGAGGTAGATTGACACGGGGCTGCGCTCTGCACCTGATTGTTGCTGCTTGCAATCATTCCTGCACAGACGCATTAAATCTCAAGAGCCTGAACAAATCAAACTCCTTTTAACCCCGTGGTCTTCGGCTCTGATCCTCGGGATTCAGCATACAGTTGTTTTTCTCTTCTACGCCTTAATTATATCCGCCTTGCATCCTGGGTGTAAAATGCTCCGTGATTAGATGGCTGGGATAAAGGTCAGCGGGGGCTCAGAGCCCTGGAAATCAGTGCTCTAATACAGTCACAAATTGCTATGGCCCTCCATGTATCACGCAAATGAAATGTAATATTTACATAATTACATCAAATAAATCCTGTCACGGCTGGTGCGAAGGCAGGCAAGGTTGGGACCCAAATGCAGTTTAAAGAGCTTTAATTAAACAAAAGCACACTTACTGGGAGCAATAATCCAGAAAACAAGGAAATCCAAGACAGGAAACTCAAACAGAACAGAACGCACAGCAAAAATAACAAGACGATCCGACAAGAGACAAGGGAAAACAGAGAGGCTAAATACACAAGGTAATGAGGGAACGAGAGGCAGGTGACACAACAGGTGGAACAAATCAAAAAAGGAGGGAAACAAACAAAGACAGGAAGAAAGCTAGACAAGACAAGGGAGACAAGACAGACTACAAAATAAAACAGGAAACCAAGCAAAACAGAGAAACAAGACTACACAATAAAACAGAACAAAATACCAAAACCCTGACAAATCCATCTCATTCTGCTAACACCTTGATCTTCATATGCTGCTATGGACTGATGTAGACAGAAAATGTGTCACGGTCCTGCTCTATGGACTATTGGTTTTTATTAGGCTACTTGACCATGTGACAGTTTTTGTGGTTTTTGAGTTATCTGTGCTTGTGTGTACCTCATGTGTCCCTGTTGCCCTGCCCTGCATGTCTTTCCTTGTACACCTGTTTGTCTACTCCTGTCAGCCTGTCTTGTGTTATCAGTCATCGTTGTCTTGGCCCTGTCATGTCAGTTGGTTTCCTGTTTTATTTTGTAGTCTCTGTTTCTCCTGTGTCATGTCTTGTTTAACTTCCTGCCTTGTGTATTTTCCCGCCTTTGTGATTAGCTGTGTTCGAAACTGTTCCCTTATGCACTCACTCACTATTCCCAATATAGTGTATATTAAATAGGGAACTATATAGGGAACGACCAAACGACATTTCGGACACTACACTGAAAATATCGTTGCTTCAGTAGATGCGCCAGTTATTTGTATGACAGAGGCCCAGCCTCATGTAAACAAACCGAAACAAAAGTACTTCTAATACGTCCCTGAAACAAACCCAGCACTCAGGAGGAGAGCAAAAGGTTGTATATATATATGTTGCATGTTACATTTCCACTGTTTAGAAACTAATGCCCACTCCATTTTTCCTTTTCAGTTTTCGCGGGTGCATGTGCTCAACCACGAAAACACGACCACACTGTATTGTGATATACGGGAGTAAAATGTAGGGTACATCGTATGTTCATTTGAATTAGCAGTGCATTGTGGGTATTTTATAGTGGACTATATAGTGAATGAAATTATCTGCGGAGAATTTGAACACCACTACAAAATGGCGAACACACTATATAGTACACTATTTCCGTGATAGGGAATGGTACAGAACACAGCTAATGTCTGCCCTGCCCTGATGTGTTTCCCTCATGTCACCTGTCTCTCATTACCACCCTCGTTACCTGGTGTGTTTAGACTTGTGCTTTCTTTGTGTGTTGTTCCATCGTTGTCATTCTCTGCGTCTCTCTCTGTCTAGTTGCTTCCTTGTGTTTTTTTGCTTTACTTAGTTTTCACTGTTTCCAGTGTATTAGTTTTTGTTTGGATCTCCGTTGCAAGTTTTCACCTGGACACTTCATCAGGACACTTTTTGTTGTAAGCCATTTTAATAAACCTTCAAAACCTTCTCGCTGTCTTGTCTCTGCATTTTGGGTCCAAGCCAAGCGTCAAGTGTGTCTTTGCTGGATCTTCAAAAGAACTTCTCAGATAATTTTTTACAAATACTCTTTCTGCTATTCTGGTCACTGACCTTCGCACCAGAGTGACCCATCATGCCATTTTCAAGAGGATGTACAGTGTATGTTACTCATTTTCATAACTCCCCCAGTGATCAAATGACACCGTTTCCACAGGGATGAGTCCTGCACTCTCTGTGAAGCCAAAGGCCATCAGCTGCTCACCGGCAACACAGCGAGAGCCTTAGGAGCTGGCTGCACAGTTGGAATCCTCACTTTCTTAGGCTAAAGCTGTTTCTTCTGAAGAAAGCAATTTTTTCTTCAGAAATAATGAATGAAGAATGGCCAACGTTTGACATACAGATTAAGCTATAAGATTTCAGTTACACTTTACTTGAAGGTATCTACATAAGAGTGACATGACACTGTCATGAACGTGTCATAAAGATTATAAACAAGTCATAAACGTTTATGACATAACGCTTCTGTCAGTAAGTGTCATTTGGTTTTTGTCATAAGTTATGGTTATGGTTAGGGTTAGAGTTCATGTGTAATGACTGTGTTATGTCATTCTTATGTAGATACCTTCAAGTAAAGTGTTACCAAGATTTCTTAAGATGAATTACTTTACTTCATTGTTTATATGGTAGTGATAAAGCATAAATAAGGATTTGAAGATGTATTATCAGTGTAAACTTCTCATTTCACAAATGGTCAATGTGTTATGGTTTGGGACATTTCTGTTACCAGTTTGGACTTTTCTGTTGCCTGTATTTTCATTTCTGTATGTTCCCTGTGTTTGTATATTTATTCTGTATATTTCTGTTCCCTGTTGTTGATGTATCCTGTTTTGTGTATTTCGGTTTCCTGTTTTATTTTGATAGTCCTGTTTTCTGTCTTGTCTGTTCTAGTTTTACTTTCTGTTTTCCCGCCTTGGTTGATTGTCCTGCCCCACCCTGATGTGTTTCACCTGCTGTATCACCTGTCCCCCATTTGTTCATTACCTCATGTATTTAACCTCTGTGTTCCCTTTGTCTCTTGTTAGATCATTTTGTGTCCGTTTTGCGTCCTTGCCCTGCTAGTCTGAGTCAGTTTATATGTGTCTGCATCAGCTCCTGTTAGTTTCAGTGTTTCCTGTTTTTGTACTTCCTTGGTTTTCTGGATTCCTTTGGATTTTTCTGGACTTATTTTTGCCTGTTTTAGCCTCAGGTCTCCCTTGGTTTGTTTTTGTTCAATAAATCCCTGAGCTCCAACCTTCTGCCTGCCTGCCTGCCTGCCCTCTCCTTGCATTTGGGTCCACTATCTTCCCTGCAACATAACACAATGTGTAGTAGAGAACATTAAATTACTTAAGTCCAGTTAAACAGAATAACTGGTACAGTTATTCATGCTGACAGCAGACACAGTGAAGATTTTTGTGGTTTTCATTTTCCACTGGATGTGAGCTCTTTAATCTCCATTTTTTATTTTTGTGTTTAGCTTACTCAAAAAAATGTTAGGTGAATGTATCCCCAGTGTCAGAGAGCATAATTATACTGTACTGCGACTGTCTCTAGCAGTCACAGCCTGGGTATCTCACCTGGTAGAGCGCGCCCCCTGATACAGAGGCTCAGTCCTCGACGCAGCGGCCAGGGGTTTGGTTCTCACCTGCGGCCCTTTGCTGCATGTCATTCCCCTTTCATGTCTAAGCTTTTCTGTCAAAAATAAAGGCCTGAACATAAAAACACATAAAAAAAAAAAAAGGTTTAAGAAAATATGCTCAGTTATGGTGAAAAATGGTGAGATTGAAAGATGGCTTCAATTGTGAAGGCCTGGACACAAATATAGTGAAACAATCAGGGGATCCGTTCGAGGAAGCAATATTATGCTGGGCAAATGTTGCACCAGAGAGTCCAGAACATTGGAAACTACCTAGTTTAGGCCTATTGGGTGTGTTGCGTCGCTGGTCATTTACTTTCATTTAACCCCCTTTGTCAGAGTAAAATCTCTTCCACAAAAAGATCAATTGTTTGGAGTAGCCAATGTCACCAAGCTTCTAGCCCTCACCTATTTCATGTGTGAGCCAATTTCACTTTATGGTGTGACCGCTGCATCAGGCAGTCAAGGGGGGATGGCAAGAGCCCTTGCGTCAAAATACAGCGCCAGCCCCAAAGGACAATCACATCAGGAACCGTATTGCTGTGAAGGAACAGAGCTAACCACTCACCCATAACATGTGATTTGTACCTGCATACACTTTCCTGAGGAGAAGGATAATTAGTCAGATGCCATCCACCCGCGTGTCAACTGGATAGGCTGTGAGAGGTTAGGGAGACTGGAAAATGATGTACCAAGAATTTGTTGCACTTAGGTGGCAGCAAAAAGTACCTGAACATGACGATAAATGTGTGCAGTGTTGAAATGGAGGTTTAAAATGGGCAAGTGAAGGAAGGTTTAGCCCTCATTTTTAGTGGATGCGTGTGACAAATTAACAGTGCTGTCCCGATCGACCGTAAGGATTAAGAGTAATTCCTGCACTCTAAGAAAGAAATCTGAAAAATTACAGAAAAGGTTCTGGCAACTCATTAAGTCTTTGCAGCTTAATGAGTCTGGCAGCTCATTAAGACTTTGCCCCGTAATTACAAAACGGCAGTTTTGAGTGTACCTACAGTTAATATACACAACATTTTCTGTTAGAACTGTATAAAATTCTCTCATTCTCTCTCTCAAACCTGCTCAGTTAGTAAAAAGTGTCACAAAGGTCAAACAAAAGCGTTGGAAAAAAACGCCCCAAATGTTGAAAAAAGTGCCAGACTTCTTTAATCTCCTAAACTAACCTCCTACGCTTCAGAGCACCTCTGGCCAAATAGAGACCTAACAAGAACTCCTTCATTCCCACTGCGATATCCATTTTAAACGAGACGAAACAGACCGTCAACAGTTTTTAATGCAGTCTGCACACCTTATTTAATTATGGAATTGGTGTAGTTATTTGCTTTGAATGTAATTGCATGTGAGTCATCATGTTTCATGGGTGTATGTGTTTTTTTGTTTTTTTTTATGTGGTCTGTGAGCCCCTAACTGAAGACAATTTCCTATCATTATGCGATAGACAATAACGCTTTTTGAACCTTTGAATTCATTGTTTTCACCCGATTCAATTTTAGATGTATCATTATATATTATACCGTCTAAAGAACTAATTCAAGTTTGACTTGCTGGTCACTATTTCTACTAAAGAGTTTTCACTGCAAATATTTTGACATGTCAAAGCAGGTTGTAGCACAGTTGTAGTTAACAACATTAATGCTGGCTGTATTTTATTTGGGTGAGCCAGTTCTAGGTTTTGGTATTGCACATGCTGGCTCACCGGAGAGGCCTCCAGGGACACATAATGGAACAGAGCCATCGTTAATGTAATCGTACCACCTGTGCTTTCCCTGCTACAGTAAGATAAGTCAAAATGTCTGCTGTGAAAAATGTCCCAGAGTTTTGATGTTTTGCTATGATTGTGTAGAAAGAAATATTACAGTAGGCCTACACAATAAGTCCTCCACTCCATACGACGATATAGGTTGGTTTTTCCTACCCTCTAATCACTCATGAGACAATCATTAAACTCTGGGAAACAATATTGACATAAACAGTAGATGCAGATCTGAAATCTCAGTCTGTGTATCAGCCTGCTAATGGCATTGTATGCTTTAACAGCAATCTAAGAGCTAAGATTAGCCTGCTAAGGGAATTAAGGTTGAAGTCATGCAGGTCAGGCTGGATACACAGTCTCTGGAGAGGAGGCAGGGAGCAAAGGAGATATTTTGTGCATGGCAACAACATAACACAGCAAGCATTATTATTCAGCTGCAGCATCATCATCTTGACTAAAACACTAAGCTAGACTAAGACCGTGTGCTATTTTTGGTTTCAAACCATGTGAAGTCCATACTAAAGCGGCAGATATGTGGATGTGATTACCACGCCAACTGTGTTGTCTACTTTGTTTTATGTGAAGCATTGACATTATTATGTTCTGTCAACAACCGTTGCAAGACATTTATTCATATTCTCACTGTGTCATGTCAGCCAAAGGGGCTTTACAAGAATTATGAATGCTGAACAATATATTTAAATTGTGTATTATTCTTCTGGTAGAGAAGAGCACGAAACACACAGAAAGGGATTATAGTATGATGACAGTCTCCTCTTCTTAAAGGTGCCCTGCCACACAAAACCGTTTTTCCTTGTATTTTTTGAAATATGTTAGGTCCATATGTGTTTGTGTTATGTGGTGAATGTGAAAATGAACTGCTACCACCTCTGTCAGCTCTAGCCACTGAAAAGAAATAAGCGGAGAAATCAGGCCAATTACAAAAGCTGGTCAGTCTGACGTGGTGTTGCCTGAGCTCATTACTATTCATGAGCTCACCCAGTTGCGCTGGGTAAAGGATGCTGATAGCCAGGCTCTCATTGGCTAGTTGTTAGCCAATCAGAGTCAAGCAGCTTAGCTCGTTGAATATTAATGAGAACTGGCACAAATCAAGCTGAGTCTTCCTGCAGGCTTTCTATACCGCATTAGAATGGCTTGAAACAAGGTAACCAAGGCATTTTTTCCACAAAAAATGTTAGTCCATGGCAAGGGGGTAAGCTTCTCCTCGGACCGCGTATGGCGCCATTTTGATGCTACCAAGCCATCACCTCCCGTTAGCATCCCATTGACTGCCGTTCATTTTGGCGCCACTTTGACAGCAACGTTATGGCTCCGTAGCAGGCGTTTTTATAAAAATAGGCTAACGATTGTATCATAACCAAGCGACTTACTGTCGCACAGTAGAGAAATTACCGTGTAGTACAGGAGAAGCTTGCAGGCAGTTTCAACTCACATTAGCTGTTTAAGTTTAATTACTAATGTTAACTAGCATTTTAGTTAGCAATAATTAGCCTGTGCCTATGTTATCTTCTAACATATACCTACGCTCTCCGTCTCTGCAAGATTGGGAATGATTGAAATTTATCTTGGCACAGCTACCAGAAGACTTCCAACTTTCAGACAGGTTGCTCACGTCACATTTACGTCGTCTCTCTCAGTTGGAGGCTGCGCAGTAACGCTCAGCGCTCACCGGAAAAGTGTTTCTAATATCCTTCACTGGTCTCCGTCCAAAGCAACGGGATCTGTTGATCCATTATATATATGACAATGGTCCATGGTAGAACGTCAGACATTACCACAAAGTAATGAAATACGTGTGGAAAGGGCACCTTTAAACTCTGAAACTAATTATTTCCAAACTCACGCTTTAGTTCTGTTCTTGCTGAATGCTAAGTGGTTTAGCAGTTTCGACTCCAAAGGGAATTTCTTCTTTTTTTTTTTTAAGAACTCACTGTTCTTCTTCTGCAATATACAGTATGAATATGCTCATTTGTTGATGACAGACTAGAGTAACTTTAGACCAGTGTGAAAAGCCTTATTTAACACCCTGACTTGACTTCTACATTACTACAGCAACCAAAGACTTTCAATCACTGGAGGTCAGAAAAGTATATTTTTTTTAATATTTTTCATTTACCTGTTAACATATTTTAACTGCAGACATAATTTGCCCATTTTGAGACCGCATTCAAGGTGAATGTGTTCAAATATGTTGTTCTGAAGTATTTGTATTTGTTAATAATTTCCCCCTGGGATTATTAAAGTATTTCTGATTTGACAAGTCCACCCAATGCATAACTGCCTTCCAGAACGACATATCATTTTCTGATCTGATCTGGTCAGCAGGTTGTCTGTGCCTTCCAAAACCATTACAAAGAAAAAAATCAAAATCAAAGACTTTTCCGAACTAACAAAGCTATGGTCTGAAACATCAGATTATATCATCTCCTGACAGACTCACATGATGGCAGTCAAACGTCATATTATGAAAAGAAAAGGCCCAAATTAAAACTATATATTAAAAATTAGTATAGAACAATAGGAAAAGTAAATGTAGAGAGTTGGATAAAACATGTGATGCTCACTAAAAGTGAAGTGCTCTAACAGGAATGACATTTTCATCACACTTTTGACAACTTCCTCTTTTCACAACTCAGGCTCTGTTATTTACCATCTGTAATTTGTTCACCTTTTTAGTGGCACTCAAAATAGCCTATACGTTTTATACAGAAGGTGGCAGGTAATGTGCCAGAACACAATCAAGCTGCCATCTGCAGCATGAGCAGGTTGTACTCTGCCGTCCACTCTGAATGACAGCCCAACTCCCATCCTGCTTGGCAGAAACACTCACAAAAAAGACCAAGACCTGTGCTGTAATGCTCTCATCGCAACTTGTTGAGTACAATATGAATATGAATTAATCAGTGAACAATTGTGTAGTAGTGCTTTTCTCTTTAAAGATAATATCACTTTTAATTTGGATTTTTAGATTTATTTTTTTTGGTTTCGAACATGTAACAAATAAAAAACAAATATTTTATCTCCGAAGTAGGCTATACACTACACATGGTCATGCCCCTTCTCCGTAACTGAAACATATAACTCTATATTTATCATATATTCACTATATATTGACTCACAAAAAACTATCCCAATGCTATTATGGACAACCCAAATATCTACCCAGTGTCAATCAGATATAGCCTAACTTAAACAATTACCTCAGGTTCATCGAGACCTCCCCGGAAAACGGCTACATACACTAAGTCATTTTTTTCAAGCAGCATTTACGACTTATATTCATGTTTCTAATGGTGGCGCCCTCTACTGGCCATACTTATTTGACAGGATCAAAGCAGAAAGTAAGGTGACAAAATATAAAGAGCGCCGCGTAAGGAGGCTGGTTGGGTTGGTGGATGGGTTAAAACAAATGTTTGAAAATGATTATAAAAGGTGAGTTTTTTTTACTCAACTTTGGGTCGTAGTTCCTGCACTAATTTATGAAACGCTCCTGTGGGTCATATTAGATGGTAGGAATAAACAACCTAAATTGTTGTATGGTTTGGAGGACTTGTTGCCTTTATCTTACAAACCCTACCTCATCACTATACTATACACTATACGCCTGCAGCTTGTCCAGAATGCAGCTGCTAGATTGTTTCTTTGGCGTATGATTCAGTTTAGGGACATTTGTATAGAAGTGTGTTGTTTGTATGATGTTCATTGTGTCTATATTTTTACTGTCTTCCTTTTGTTTTTATAACATAATATAACTTTGTACAGCACTTTGTTCAGCCTAGGTTGGTTTTAAATGTGCTCTTTAAATAAATTGACTTGACTACCTCTTAAAATATTTTTTGTACATCTTCAATTGATTTATATTTTCACTTAAGTTTAATATCCAAACCATTCCATATACCCCACAAACTGAAATATGCTCTTCATAATGGCAGGAACATAATTTGCTTTTAAATTAAACTTTACTCTTGAATTATAACCCCCCCTCTCTGTCTGACAGCACTTTTTTTTTTTGTATGTTACTCGGAAGTAAATTCTTTTTTTGCTTTATACATTATTTGTGTTATCTTAAATTTCCCATATGCATGAACTTCAAAACATGTGACTTTAAACACGGCGTGTTAGTGCGTTCAGGATATTCTACATTTTTTATTCTTATGGCTCTTTTTTTGTAGTATGCATAATGAGTGTAATGTGCCTTTTCTACATGTTTCCCCACACCTCCACACAGTAACTCCGATGCAGTAATACAAAGGACTTGGATTTACTTTTTGACTGCCATGAAGCAGTGTGGTTCATATTTCAAAATCAAGTTGCATACCAAAGGCAACACAAAGAGTGTTTTTTCCCCCTCTTTGCTGGATTTACACCTTCTGCTTCTCATGACTTTGCCACTGCTCTCTACCGCTTCCCTTCTTCTGTAGATTGAATTGTGTATTGTGACTGAGATGTCTCGACTCCTGATCCCTTCATTGATTTCTTTTGTGAAGATTGGATCAGAGAGTCTCAGAAAGAGAGGAAACTGGAAAACACCCACTTTTCACCTTCAGAGGTGTTTTACCTGGTGAACAAAACATCGCAGCGCTGGTGAGATGAGACGAAGATGTGCTGAGTCATACTGTGAAAGTAAAAGGCAGGCAGGGACACTGCTTCTAACTGTGCGAGGTTTCTGTACTAGGAGGGTATTCTTGTAAATTCTTTGCAAAACATCAATCTCCAGATATTCTCTTTCATCGTCGGTGTGTAATGACATGCATGGTCTTGAGCTTTCAAACCCAATGGCTCAGTGTGTTATTGTACGTTGGACTACTAATGATGCAGTATTCTGTTAATGCAAGAGTAGGCTGCCTGTTCACACCACAGGTGCAAACATGTTCAACATGTTCTGGTGATAGAGTAAGAGAGAGAGAGTGTAAAATTACACTCAGCAGAACTTGAAATTGCGACATGAATGGGTTGATAATGTTGATGATGCATCACTCGTCCATAATCCATTAGACATCATGAGTAAGGTTGTATTGATTGTAGTGAGTTGTTTTTTGGGGCAGAATGTGGTGAATATTGCTGGAAAGGGAAACACAATATAAAATATGAATGAAATATTAATTAAAACTCCCTAAATGAAACGGATGAAGGATGGGACGTATGCTTGAAGCGAAGAACAGAAGTAAGAAGACGTTTTCTGCATTTGGAGGTTCTGGAAGTCCTTCCAGCTATTCTTTTGACTTTTGAACTTAGCTCACTACTGAAGGTGAGGAGATGTTTTCAGTAACAGTATCAGGAATGATTTTAAAGTGGATATAATCAATATTTTATCAACAACATAACAGAAAGGGACAGACGGACCGCCCGCATTTCTGTTGCATAAAAATTACCAGATAATTACCTCTTCTGAAGAGTCCATCATGTCGTTTTTAATCCTCCGTGTCCTCCTTGATTTGACGGGATAAACGCTACTAACAACTGTGTGGAAAGGGGGGGGGGGCTGCATCATGTGGATGCGCTGACCGTGTTGTCATTACTTAGAATTCCTCATAGGGGCGACAGAAATAGCTTTAAGGCCCTGTTAAATATACAATGGTAAAGTCAGCCTTGTGTCATGCACAGTAGATTATAATATGTTTTAATATGAAACAAAGATTTATTTGTTTACTTATTGTTCTAGTATGTCTTTGAATAGTTTCTATCGCAAGTGGCCCTGAAATGATAAATAGTAGTAAAGCTTCACCTGCTGCAATGCACCAAACTTTTCCTTTTAAAATTGATGTATTACTGTAATATGGCAAAATGTGACTGAGTCAATGAGAGACTGTATGGTTGGAGTGATTTTAGACTGAGATTATGACTCTTGCCTTCACTCAGCAAAGTGATCAATCTCACTTTCTTTTTAGATGGAGATGGTTCTTTCTTTTTAAAAAATTAATCAAATTGAAATCACCAGTTGGTATGTCAAGGTGTTGATAAACGTAAAATATGGACAGAGAAATAACTGCATACTATGTGAAAGGAGCAATTTTCCACTCTGATAACTTGGATTTTACCAGAGTTATTTTATGTCATGTGAAAGTGACAGCTGTGGTACTTACAGTTACTGTGTGTGTGTGTGTGTGTGTGTGTGTGTGTATTACAGATCTATACTTCTTAGTATAACACAGCTTTACAAGCTAATGTAAAACTCTGCACTTGAATCAGATGAGTGTTGGTATTTCTACCATGGACCTCTTCAGTCGCTGTGATCTGGCTGCTTTTAAGCCTTTTGAGCCCACTGTGTACTCACTGGACACTGTATAATGCTGCTTAATAAGCCATTACTTCAAGAGGAAAATGTTCAAAATGTGCTCATATTTTAGGAACGATCCAAACTGGTTCACCCGACAGATGGACCACTTTACCTGCCAAAAACTGGGTTTGAAATAGATCCCTGGGCTACTTCTGGAGGATTTTTAAAGCATCCAGGTGGACGACTTAACATTTCATGAGTGAAAATGTGTCATCACACACATAGTCAAAGAGTAAAGATGTATTAAATGTTTTCCTGGATATGTATATCAGGAAGATTTCATTTGGACCTTGAACTAAATAAATGCAACGTGCAATTTTGTCTCAGAAACTGCTTGCACGGAGCCAAAAACCCATACTCAATATAAAGCCGTCAGTGGTAGAAGTATTCAATGTTCTTCACATGTGAATAGCATGAAGAGTGTGTTGTTTGAAACAACACTGCGACCTGACAGCTATCAGAAATAGGCTGAGGTCACAGACACCTCCCACACGTTTCCACACTTCTTCTGCTCCGTGATAGCAGCTCTCGCTATATCGTATACTCGTTCTCCTCTTATTTGATTATACATACTGAGGTCATCTTTACCTTCTACTCGCGCTCAGAGACGTTACAATATTGACACTTGCAACGCAAGATCTCAATTGAGTTTGCAAGGTAAAGTTCAGATCATGCCTGGCCTCAGTCAGACACAGCTTTGCCTCTTTGGCACTTGAACCTCATTTGGCTTTGGATTTTTATAAGTGTTCACACTGAGCTGATCAGACTCAGCTGCAGCCAATGGTCTGCTGAATATAAACTAAGTACACTCTAGGGGTGGGAATAACAGTTTACGTCACAATATGATACCATTGCATGGCTCAGGATACGATCATATCAACATACAGCAATTCTGCAATAATCAATATATCGCTGGACAATCCAGTGATGAAACATCACGCTATCGGTCTACCTATGAATGTAAAATGCCTGTAAAAAGGTTAAGTGCAGGTTTTCTCTCTTTATTCACTGCAAGTCCAAACTGTTAGAAAACAGCACAATTCTGCAGCACAACTTTGGACTTAAACGTGGCTGGGGCGTCTCTTATTTTCCTCAAACTGTTGTCCGCCATCCCGTTGAAAACCTCTTCCTCTTTGGCTATTTAACGTATGTTCAAGTTTCCCTTGTTCATGTGTTGAGCGCCACCTCGAGGAGCCATGAAGAAGTGATGCTGGGAGCAGGGAAATCTATTCAGAGCCCCTTATTTTATTCATTAAAATATCGATATTTGGCGCCAGCGAAACGATTCTCTCACTTTGGATCATACAGTTTTTCAGACCTTTGCATTCCTATTAGCAGACGTTAATGGTGTGTAATCTATAAATCACAAGTGGTGGGAAGTAAATAAGTCACTATACTCAAGTACTGAGCTTAATTACAAATGTGTGCTTAACTTGTGTACTTCCATTTCATGCCATGTTTTACTTATACTCTGCTACATTTACCTGCAGTTTTTTCTACTTTACAGATTAAGATGGCATGCGACAAACCTATAAAATAAAATGCATTGTTAAAGATGAAGCCAGGGCTTCCCAACCTTTTTGGCTCACAGTAAAGCAGTATCAAGTTGGGGCCCCATGTCAGATGTCAATGAGTTGTTAGCAGTTCCAAGAGACGTTTTCCTTCTAAACTTCTCAGATGAGTGCATTTAGATAACTGTTCAAAGCAAAAAGAGGTCAACTTATCCAATAGTTCACCCTAAAAGCAAATATTACACAAAAAGTTTAAAATATCTATATAAATTTGTGTCGCAGAACCTAGTTCTTTTCTTCTTTAAAAATCAAAATAAATCTCACAACTCCACAGATGTATCTGGTGACTCTTTGGAGGGGGCACAAAGTAGGTGGGAACCACTGGAGTAAACCACTTAAATGTACATAAAGTAGTTAAAGCTCTTTTGATGCATGCATTACATTGACTACGTTTACACATGCACACAATATTCCATTTTTTACCCTTATTCCGAAAAAGACGATATTCCGACTAAGCTATTTGTGACTAATGAAAGTGAAATTACACTAATATTCCTGTTGACAGGCAGCTGTGCAAAATACGATTTTTTTCAAAGTTTTCCAGTGGTGGTGGACTTGTTGGACCATGCGAACACAGCCTCCCTCTTTCATTTCTTCAACTAGCTTCTTGAAGAGGTTGGCGTAGCGATGTGTGCGCATATCCAAAAACCTGTTGATATCTAAGTATTTGATAATGTTTAAAGTAGCTGTGTTTTTCCTTCTTATCGGGTCTGCAGCCTTCCAAACTGTTAGCTGGTTGGTTTGTGTACAGCAACCATAGCAACGCACAGAGCTGACCATGAGCCGTAAACAGGCAAGAGGCCGCAAACTGGGCGTAAACTGCGGTAAAAACCCTGATTGAGATGCATATTCCAAATGCGCTGTAAACATGTCCAAAGAATGCCTCTAAAACCGGAATAATGCCAGAATATCCCACGTCTTAATCGGAAAATGCTATATTCGGAAAACGGCCTTATTCGGAATATCCAAACGTAATATGCTGTTTACATGACCCGCATCAAATGTAGAATATTGTCACATTCGGAATTATAGTGGAATATTGGTGTGCATGTAAACGTACTGATTGATGCCTCAGTATATGTAATATAGGCCTATACAGTAATTCAGTCATAGGGGGAAATTTTTCTGCAGAATGAATTTTAATTTTGCTGATGATACTGAATGATGATTTTGACTGCAGTACTTGTAAAGAAGTATTTTTTTTACAATATTGTATTGCTACTTTTACTAAAGTAAGCATCTGAACCATTCTTCCACCACTGGAAATCACACATCATAGAAGCGAAGCCACTGTGCTTTTTGCTCCTATTTATCCTTGCTGCAGGTTGCACATTAGCTCTTTGCTGTTGTATCGACCTTTGGTTGCTCCGGGCAGAGTAGCATATGTTTCCTGCCACAGCAGGTCAGCTAATGAGAAAAGTAGATGATCAATCTCATTTTTCCCTCCTACACTCATTTGGTTTTTTTAATTCATCCGAGGCAGGATGTAGGGCATGCTGAACGTCGTTCTGAGAACCCCAAGCAGCCATTCCTAGAATATATTGCCATTTCAGTGAACTGCCGACTTTAGTAAAAACAAAGGGGACAATGAGCGTGCTTCTGATTAACTGATTAACAAGAACTTTGTCTAACTTTTGCTGTCGACGACTTTTCTGTTAATTAATGTCATCAGGACTGCTGCGCGACCAGCATCAACTATGCACTGAGCAATTGCTGATAATAACAAAGGAAGCCATTTCAGCAACTCTGATGACAATGGTAGGGAACAACAGCTGTTGAGTCCATGCCATTATGTGAGTGAGAGAGCTTGTTTGTCTGTTTGCACAGAAATAAAGAACTAGTCTAAAAGAATACCTCCCACAGAGCCTTTACCTCATTCTCTTTTCATGGTTGAAACTGTAGAAGAGGACACACTGGATGGCTTTTATTACTCTCAAATGTCTTTTGAGAACTCTGTCATTTAAATGGCAATTTGTCAGTGGGTAAACAGACATTTGGACACATTTAAATGATTATTAGCAGGCTTTGTTAATGGGGACCACAATCTTTTGTCAATTTTGAATTCTAGAAAGTATGGGCAGGATGTATCTGTTTTAGTCATCGGTTTCAAGTATATTCCTACCAACAGGAGATTATGAGTCTTCCCGATCAATAAAACATGACATCACTCAGAGCACTAAGTGGAATCGTGACTCTGATGACCCACAGTGACCAGGCCAATTCCCAAACTGTAAAGACACGCAGTCACCTCGATTCTTGACTACCAGTGAAAAACTCACTGGATCCTTTTCACAGAGCAGCAATGTAAATACATTGCAAAAGTAATTAGGGTCTGAGTGCTTTTAAACTAAACCAGAGTTTTCATCTGCTTTGGAAGTGGGATGTTCGTCATTTGTAACTTTGAATAAAGTAGTTTCAACCCCGTGGGGACACCCAAATGACTTTTTTTTTATCTTTAAGATTTTTTAAGAAGTTTTGGAGATAAAAAAATAATTAAGCCATTGAAATTCTCCACAAGCCAGAGGATTAAAGGTGAAGGCTGAATATTTGGACTCTTTAAACTGTAGGAAGCAGCAGAGCGAGACATCCACTGAGAATTTCACCACTGAGAAAACTGTCAGAGAAAAAGTTAGCGTCAGATCAATCCTAAGAGCAAAACATGTTAAAATGATATCAGTAATTAGCAATCAGCAGTCAGCTGGTGTACCTGTAACACCTGTAGGTGCAATCACTGCTGTAGCTGACAAACATCCAGTTGTTCTTTCTTCCTAAAATTATATTTGCCATTTTGGATGATTTTATATTCCAGGTAGTACGTTTGTACTTCTAGAAAATACTAATGGTTATGAATTGCAAGTACAGCAAAAGTGGATTTGTTACTGATGTGATTTCTGAATATATTTAGACCCATTGTCTGTGCCATGCAGTCTAACTAAAGCTCAGTTATCATCCAATAAACTGGCCCACTCAAGTGTCAAGCCACAATTGGCATACATTAAGTCATAATTAGTCATGAACGACAACAAGTCATCTTTAATCTAAAATTACAAATGCACAATCTTGCCACCAAAAGCTGTAACATGATGAAAGTGAGCATAACATGTTTAGCCTCATTAGCTGCATGGCTCTATGAATGGCAATGTAAGTCTGGTTCTGATCGGTCCACCATTTTGGATTCTTTAGATTGGTCCAGACTGTATTATTGCATTGCCAGACCTATATCTACAGCGCTGTGTAGTAAGGTCTGGCTACACCACACATATACATATATATATATATATATATATATATATATATATATATATATATATATATATATAACTTGATTGATCAGGAAATCACATTGAGATGATCAAGATCTCAATTTACAAGTGAGATCTGAGTACAAAGTGAAATATCAAACCAAAATACAATCAAATGAAAATAAGAAAGATTGTACAAAGTAATATAGGCAGCACGGTGGCTCAGTGTTTAGCAGTCTGTGTGGAGTTTGCATGTTCTCCCCGTGTTTGAGTGGGTTTCCTCCGGGTGCTCCGGTTTCTTCCCACCATAAAGACATGCATGCTAAGTAATTAGGACTACAGTTGAAAATTAGCCGACTGGCTAACACTGGCACATTTACAGAAATGTTGATTAATGTGCATTGTCCTAATCAAATAAACTTACAAACTTAAACTTAAACTTAATATCAAGACAGCAGTATGCAAGCATAATTGGAATATATAGAGTACTGTGTAAAAGTCTTAGGAAAAAATGCTGTAAACTGGTAGACGCAGTGGTCGGCCAAGGAAACTTACTGGAAACACATCAAGCTTATTTCCCTTCGAAATAGGAAGATGTCCAGCAGTGCCATCAGCTCAGAACTGGCAGAAACCAGTGGGACCCAGGTACACCCATCTACTGTCCGGAGAAGTCTGGCCAGAAGTGGTCTTCATGGAAGAGTTGCAGCCAAAAAGCCATACCTGCTCTGACATAGAAACAAGACCAAGCGACTCAACTATACACAAAAACATAGGAACTGGGGTGCAGAAAAATGGCAGCATATTTGGCTGTAGCAGAAGGCAGGTTGTTCGCCGAAAGGGCTGTAGAGCGGTACAATAATGAGTGTCTGCAGGCAACAGTGAAGCATGGTGGAGGTTCCTTGCAAATTTGGGGCTTCATTTCTGCAAATGGAGTTGGAGATTTGGTCAGGATTAATGGTGTCCTCAATGCTGAGAAATACAGGCAGATACTTATTCATCATGCAATACCATTGGGGAGGCGTATGATTGGCCCCAAATTTATTCTGCAGCAGGACAATGACCCCAAACATACAGCCAAGGTCATTAAGAACTATCTTCAGTGTAAAGAAGAACAAGAAGTCCTGGAAGTGATGGCATGGCCCCCACAGAGCCCTGATCTCAGTATCATTGAGTCTGTCTGGGATTACATAAAAAGACAGAAGGTTTTGAGGAAGCCTACATCCATTGAAGATCTGTGGTTAGTTCTCCAAGATGTTTGGAATAACCTACCTGCTGAGTTCCTTCGAAAACTTTGTGTAAGTGTACCTAGAAGAATTGATGCTGCCTTGAAGGCAAAGAGTGGTCACACCAAATATCAATTTGATTTAGATTTCTCTTCTGTTCATTCACTGCATTTTGTTAATTGATGAAAATAAACTATTAATACTTACATTTTTGAAAGCATTCTTAGTTTACAGCATTTTAGGCAGGCATTTCATACATGCCTAAAACTTTTGCACAGTGCTGTATATATATTATTTCATACAAATAAATTAAGAATAAAAAAACTGACAGTAGAAAGTGAGAAGTGCATTCTAAAATGGCATTGATGCAAATACAAAGACCTATGACTATACTATGTAAAACAGTCACAGTTAAAGTGAATGAGGTCTTTATGCAAAATATTAAATCAACCCATTGGTATTCGTGCATCCAAATTTAGATTAATCTGTAAATTATTCCAGAGAAATTGGGCGAAATATCTAAAGGCTGTCTTTCCAAGATTACTTTTTACTGCAGGGACAGAAAGTGTAAGCCAATCCTGAGAATGAGTGTTTTGAGTATGGTGATAAATAGGTGAAAGTGCCATACATTCTGGGATAGAAGAAGGAAAAAAAAACTTTTTGTTTGCATTTCATTAAACCAATCACAATCTTCTTTGGCGGCGCCAAGCTCCGGACGCAGCGACGGTGGCTCTGCAAAATAGTCTTGAGAAGGAACTTGTTTTGTTTTGAACATTTTGCACCTCGCAAAAGAAAATGGCACATATAATAGTAAATAAAGTTAACTGTTCACACAATACAATAACAGTTTCTCTTACCAGTATATCACCTTCCATTTTGTCCATAGTAAATGCCATAAACATATTCTTTGTACAGATCCAAATATTCTTCAAAACTTGTCATTTTCAGCATGTAGCTCGCTAGATCGAAGTTTATTGTTTCCCAAAGCGAACAGAGTTTAGTAACACGAAAAGAGCGGAAGGTGAAGAACATCCGGCGATTATCCTGGAAATGAACTGACGTTGATTCAGACTATACAAACAGAAACATCTCAACAACTATTGGATGGATTGATGGAATTTTGTCCCCAGAGGATCAAGCCTATGTCTTTGATGATATCTCGACTTTTCCTCTAGCGCCATAAAGGACTGTGCGTAAATTAACCGGGGTGGATTTGTTTTCAGAAAAGGAGGACGGCTATGTATTTAGAATTTTCGGTCAAGGGAAGATAGCAGGCTACATATTTTTGGCAGAGCAGACAAGGTTATTTTATTCATCCCTTTTACCCATGCCCAAGTCCATCAGCCCCGCCTGGGCCTGGTTCACTCATTCGGTGGCATTTGGTGAAATGTCTCCACAACTATGCAATGATAAGAGGCTGTGGTCATTTAATGTATTTGTGATATCAGGTTGATTGGGGGATTGTCATTATTCAGACAAATATCCCCCACAGGATGAACCGTAATATAAAACCGTATAATGTTAATGAGGTCTTAACTTTTCATCTAGAATTGAAATTTGTCCAATACTTTGGTTCATGACCAAATGCCTGTTAATCTAACGACATTCCCATCATTCTCAGCTGTAGGCCTACTTTGTTTTTATTGCTAATGAGCTAATGTTAGCATGCTAACACGGTTAACTACGAGGGGGAACATGATAAAGCTTACACCTGCTAAACGTTGGCATCTTAGCACATCATTGTGGGCATTTTTTTTTAGACCCTCTTAGCACTTTTTTAATTTTGAAAAGGCCAAATAGCAACAAATTTAGCGACTTCAGAATACCTGGGGAGAAGCGAGATAGATTTTATTGTAATTGATTTCCATGCATGCTGCTCAGAGTAATCATAGTACACGGCTCTTCTGCCGTTATCTAGCGACTTTTAGCGGCTTTTGGAGCTAGTGCTAGCTACTCTTATTGGAAAAGAGTTGGCAACACTGCTTCACAGTGGTGCTAGCATGACTGCAGAATCCTACCTTTCTCAATCTTTGTACTGTAATTCACCTTTACATTACAGCACTTTTGTAAAAGGATGTCTTGAATATAGTGTTGTCTTGATATCATGGGACATGAACATATATCACATAGCACTCTAGTTTGCCACAGTGTCCTGGCTGTGTGCTGCAAGCTCAGTCAAATGAAAATCAATATGCGGCCTGGTGGATGCAACAGTGCATGTAGATGATTATCATTTAGCTTAGTTTGTTTTGACCAAGACTGCCTCTCTCATATCGCTCGATATAAAATCAGCATTTAAGAATTCAAACTCCCCATGCAGCACAGTAGCCTACAGATTTCTTTCGCTCTTTCTTCCAAGAAAATGTTGTTGATCTTGGTCTGTATCATTATCTTCAGTTGTCTTTGGTCACCCAGCTTGAAATTAGCTCTGCTGGTGAGCCATAATAGCTCACTGGAATTACATGCTTCCTTTCCTTTACAATATATCTCTTTATGAACACAAATACTCAGTGCTCGGTCCACAGTCGTAAAATAATAATCACTTTAAACACACACAGCAGACTTGAAGAAAATTGGACCTGTACTAAAAAAACAATGATGCACATTTAGGTTTTTTTACTTCACATTACAGGCCATAACGCCACTGGAGTGAAAATAATACACTGAGATTGACTTGTCATGTGTGTTTACTCTTGCAGTTTCCATTCGGTTCAAGACAATTAGATCAATAAAGCGATAATAGACCCTCACACAGTTTTGAGGTAATGCTCAGTGGACAGAATGCAAAGGTGCCACGTATACTGAAACATGTAGCCTATGTTTTATTATGCACACATATCAAAACCAGCAACATAAGAGAATAAGTGAAAAAGTATGTCTGTGAAGGACACCAAAAGGACGGTGTGTTATGGCTAGCTATAGTATAATGAGTAGAGGTGGGTTTTCAATCTAGATCATCAAAAATGTCATCTGTCATTGGGAACAAATGGTCATAAAAAAATGCATAAGAAAACCACAAAAATGCAGCATTTGCTGTGGTGGTGATAAACATTCTCTGTATGAGCCATCCCTTCCTCCTCATCATCATACCTCATGATAGCAATTCCCACCACTTGTCTAAAATTGGACACCCTGGTGAGTCTGAGCCATCCTACAGCGGCCCCCCTCTCCTCCTCTCCTCTCCTCCCCCTCCCTCCCCTGTCAGCCAGGTAACCCGCCGGACAAATGTAAACCTTTTTGTGAATCTATAATCAAAAGACTGGGCTCATTCACATTTAAAAAAGGTGGAGGGGAAGCACGTCTTTCTAGATGATGGTTGCCATGGATTTCTCTTTTAAAAGCTTTTGGTCTAATGGCACACCCTCTTCTGATGTCAGCGCTCGAGGAAGCGGGGAGGAAGGAGTTGAGAGAGAGAGAGAAAGGGAGAGACGAGGGCAAAGGGAAGGAGGGAGGGAAGGAGGGAGGGAGGCGAGGCAGCCTGTTGCTCATCATCATCAAATAACATCCTCGTACTCCACCAGTCTATTGCCTGTGCGTAGATGGAGCAGAGGGAGCAGCAGAAGCTGGAAGCATGTTTCATATGTTCCTTCATGTGCATTCTTCTCGGCGCCTTCAGCAAACTAACAGCTGCTGAGGAACTGATTCAGGAGCACAGTGAGTATTTTTTTTCATATTCACGTTACAATATTCATGTATTCAAACTCGCATTCGTTGTACATTAAGACACACTTTCTTAGTTGCAAGTCACACTTAGAAGAGAGTTTGTCGCAGTTTGTTTTTTACAGTAAAAAGTTGAAAATGGCAGGACTGACTGATATTTTTGCAGCTGATTACCCAGAGGTTGAGATTAGGGCTCAATGTTTAGATCATGTTTTTACTTAGTGTGTGTTATTGTAGATCTCATCCTATGGTTTTGTTGCCACTATACAAACGCAAATCAAATTTGTGCAAGTATGCAGTGCACTCCTTTCTAAATTTGATATCATAATATACAGTTTGTTGTTTAATGCCTTAATACATTAATATTGTTAACTGTCCACTTTCTATTCAAAGTATTATTATTTTATTTTGGATCTTTTGACCCATCTACAACATGTCTTTAACAGCTGACAGTGATTTGCATACTGGATACCCTGGACTACACCATGGTAACAAAGCTGCAGCTACATTACAGCATGTTATGATCTGTCAACATTTACTGATATCTCAACAGAGACAAGGTTCACTGTTGTAAAGAGAAATTTTCTCTACCTTGCTCTGTTTGCAGAGGGATTTGAAAGTGCAACCAATTATTCAACAAAAAAAAAAAAAAACTTAAAACTTAAAATGAAAAACCGATGCAAGAGAAACTTTTACATCCGAGAGCCACTTCAAGTCCTCAAACAGTGAATCATAGCTGGATGTTATGGTCCAGTTTCAGCGAACGCATCAGAGATCATTTCCGATGATCTCCCTTTGAAGATGATGTTAGATTATGCTCCCATAATGTGATTATGGGCCCACAATGCAAATGCCCCACTTTGGATCAGTGATATATGATACGTAATAGATCATCTTCTCTCCCTCCTCCAGGTAATTGTGACTGTAACGAAATGAGCTAATGACTTTTTTCCCTGTTCGAATGGCTAATAGTCTGATTCTGCCCCCACAGAGAAGGGCCAGCAAACTAATTATAGTCTGTTAATTCACAGGTGTCTTTATGTGGAAGGTATCTAAAATACACACCCTGAAGTGTCATTAGAGCGGATCAAAGAGTCGCCAGCAACACTATTTCCCAGGAGCACCAGTGGAAAGAGATATTCAGTCAAGGCTCAGCCTTAACACAAATCAAGTGATGGATGTGCTTTAAAGTTGTAAGTAGGATATTGTTATTTTCTCTCTTTCTGTAATCCACATAGACATTGGAGGCTGTGTATTTGGACCATCTTTGAATGTAAAAAGAATGCATTTATATAGCGCCTTTCTAGTCTTAATGACTACTCAATTATCTTTTTCATAGTACAGGAACCATTCACACACATTCATACACTGGTAGCCGAGGCTGCTGTACAAGGTGCCATACCTGCTCATCAGATAAACATTCATGAACATTCACACACTGATTGGGCAGCATTGGGATTTCGGGGTTCAATGTCTTGCCCAAGGACACTTTGACATGTAGAGCCGAACCGCCAACCTTCCGATTGGTAGACAAAGAATAAGGGTTATTATAGTGAACTAAAACGAAAAGTAAAATAAGCAGTGAAAAATAGTATGTAGTAAACTAAATAAAAACTAAAACCTTCAAGAATAACTTAAACTAAACTGAAACTATATTGCCAGGTTAACAAATGAATGTAAATCATTTTAGTTTTCGTTTTTTAACTATAATATTTCACTTCTGAAAGAAAGACAGCATGAATTTCCATCACTTTTGGTGGCATTGAACCACGGAAACTGAACGGACTTGACATGAGCGCAAAGATCAAACATTAAACATCATAGCTATACCACCTGAGCCACAGCCGCCCTGATTGCTTTTCATAGTCTCACATTGCCAGACCTTCCTCCACAGCGCTACGGAGGAAGGTCTGGCTACACTACACAGCACTCTGGGATGGGAGAAAACATGCTCTGGTTTATTGGCATTTCTTTAAACCAATCACAATCGTCTTGGGCGGTGCTAAGCGCCAGACAGAGCAACGGTGCCTCTGCAAAATAGCCTCGGGAAGGAACTTGGTTTGGTGGAACGTGTATGTTCAAAAGTTGTTTTAGTCGTGCAACAGAAAACTCAGATTGGACAGATAGTCTAGCTAGCTGTCTGGATTTACCCTGCAGAGATCTGAGGAGAAGTTAACCATAGTCCTCAGAAATCCTCCGGAGTTTAAAATGCCAACACAAAAAAAGAGGAAGGTGACGGACATCCGGTGGAATTTTCAGCAGCACCTGAACAACCCCGGAAATTAAACGTTGTCTATAAAGACTACTTCTTTCATATCCTGTCTAAACTAACTAGTTTTACCAAGCCACACCAAATTCCAATTGTCACTTGCACCTTTTTCATATGGCATGGCCTGTCATATCCCGTGACAGGAAAGCTGCAATATTTTGCACTCACCACCAAACATTTGAAGTACTGCCCAGCCACCACATGATGTATTGATTACTTACTTATTTCTTTATGTAGCCTCACTTCCCATCCATCCACCCAGCCAGAAAGAAAGCCCTGTGTTGTTGATTGTCTCTTCCATTTATTCCATCTCATCAACTGAAGTACTTTTTCACTCCCAGTGTAATAGTGTTAAGAGTTTTCCATCACCTATCTGTGATCGGTCATTGCTTCACGACCGCCACATCCCACAGGGACCTGCACTGAGAACCGGTGTAGAGATCCTTTTGAAACACTCAGTGTAGAGTGACAGACAGTCAGTTCTTCACCGGTATGAGTTTGTGCCTGCCTGGCCTGCGCACGTGCTCGGCCTCAGCGCCACTTTTATCAGCTGCCTGTGAAAAATAAACGGTTGACATAGCCCAGAGGGATTAGGTGGTCGGATCATTGCTGCTCAGCAGGAAAAGGGCATCAAAAGATGAAAAGTGAGAAATGGTAATGCATGCAGACAATGCAGAGAACCCTAATGTTATGCAATGTTTATATAATCAAGTTAGTTGAGTACTCACTTATGGTGAGTGTACAATCATCCACTCAGGCAGAAAAATGCCTGGATATATAAAAAAAAGCATACTCTAGATATACAGTACAGTGAATGTGAATGTATAGGTGTAAAGTTGAGGTAATGGTCAGATATTTTGTGGGCTGATTAAATAGTGTACGTCACAGTTTGCTCAGGCTTAGAGGATGAGGAGCGCTGAGGCATGATGTGGAGCAGTGTTGCAGAAGTTGTCTATCAAGGACAGATGGGACGGGCTGGGAAATAAACCCCAGACATAAAATGACAGGTGTTGTGCTGAGGTGTGATGCTTCTCATTTGCTCTTTGTTACGGAGACATTTTACCCAAAGAGGGTAAGGTGAAAAAGAATACTTGAATGCCATTTCAAAAGGTCACTGTCTCTTTAGCATTTAAAATATGGTCATGAAGCTATGTTATGCAAATGAGAAGGATAGATTGTGCGCTTTTAAACACATGTATGCGCTGAAATCAAATGGTTAACAGAAGACAAAATGAACAACTGTTAATGCTAACATTACTCAAGTGTATTATTTCCACAGCATGCTTCTCTGTACCTCAGGAACAGAGAGCAGCACATTGGGGTGGACCACATCTAGAGTTAGGGAGACAGCTATTGCCCTGGAGCTATAGCTTCTTCCAGGGATTTCAGTATGTATTAATGCCGCCCACTTACAACAAAAAAGAGACATTTATGTGTACAACAATTCCTACTGGAATTACTGTAAGGAAAGGGCTTCTGGGGTAGAACTGCCACTGGCATGGCTGACCGTTTCAGCGTTTAAGATTCCAGCGGGAGGGGGGATGAGAGAGAGAGAGAGAGAGAGAGAGAGAGAGAGAAAATTGGGTCTTGGTGATTTCAAGTCCATTTCTGGGTAAACCACCCTCTTATCGTCCATTAGAGAACAGTGAGCTGTTAAGGGAATAGGAGGAGAATTGGTGGTTGGAGTGCGGACATCGTGGGATCTGAATGGTCATTTACCCTGAAAGACAGAGTACAGGATGACATCTATTGTTCTGAAATATCTTGACAAAGAGCATTCTTTTACAATGATACATTATTGCTATGCCAATAAGAATGAATATGGGTTAGGTTATGTGCAAGAAAATAAGACAGCACTCTGCACTCTGAACAGCTGTCACTGGAAGGCTAACAGCTGTTAAATATGTTTCACTTCAGTTGTAAGTCTCAGAGGCTCAGATTTTCATCAGAAATACTGATCACCCATTTAATTACCATGTGTCTGTGTTTCACAGACTGAGTCGCTGAATTGCAAAATCCACGATTCAGAGACAGAAAAATCTGTCCAATTCGGACTCTTGGCAAATTACACAGCAATTCTACCAATATGCAGATGCAGCCATAAATAGTAATCTAGCTACTAATGTATCTTTGTAGGATACAATCTCTGCACATTTTCTATCAATCAGACCCATCGTTATTAAACAGGACGTTACACCCATTTCTCTGTAGACTGATTTCAAGCTTCTAAAAGGCTTTAGAATTCTTTGTCATCGTTATCATTAATATGCTCATTAAAATCAACCCAATGAGTATTGGCGGTCGTGAAGCTCTCCAAAGACTCTTGAGAAGGGCACTGTGGGAAATGCGTGCTCAATGCATTCAGGCAACAGAGACTCACAAACCCAGTGAGTCACCAGGCAATCTGGAGAACATGCCCTGTGGCTTGGCTGTGATAACGCTGGCACCGAGAGAGGCCAGACCTCAGCCGATCTGCTGGGGGAGAACAGCCTCCGCTGTCTTTGCAGTGTTTCATCTCTCCTTCTGAGATCGAGTCGGCCCCCCAGAGGAGACATCTGAGGCACAACAGAGAGGAGAAGGGAGGGAGAAAAAAAACAAGTTTTAAAAAAAATGCTCCTGTGACTGTGGAGAGGCAAAAGCACAGTCGGGTTTAAAGGCAAAGTGAGAAATCAAACAGCCTCGAGGGGTTAAGTGTGATTTAATCTCGTAGGAGAGTGTGCACATCCACACTGGTGATGTACTGTAGGCGTATCGATAACCTCCGCCGCATGGAGGAAGAATGTGAGAATTTACAGACTCCAAAAAGGAGGGATTTTTACACTGTTTTGAGAAATTATGTTTTTATTCTTGTGTTTTGGTTTTGTCAAACGACAGTAGTGTTGATTTGATAGACAATATTTGTACTCGATATTTGTAAAATGTGCAGATGTAAAGATCCATTAAAGCAGGGGTCTTCAACGTTTTTTAGGCCAGTGACCTCTTAGATGAAAGAGAGACCGAATAGGGACCCCCTACTACATGTACTGTATACAGTTGAGTTGCATATTTTGGATATATGGATATTATTTACACATGTGGAAAGCACAGTAAATCCTTAAGCTTAACTATATGGCTACCTATAAGCTTATCTTTAATGTCACAAATAGGCCAATTTATCTTTGCTATAAATATGTTGCATTCATATTAGTCTATGTCCACGACGTACCAACTTCCGGGATTGTTCAGGTGCCGCCGGAAATTCTGCCGGATGTCCATTACATTCCTCTTTCTTTGTGTTGTAGTTCTAAACTCCGGTGGATTTCTGAGGACTACGGTTAACTGCTCCTCAGATCTCTGCAGGGTAAATCCAGACAGCTAGCTAGACTATCTGTCCAATCTGAGTTTTCTGTTGCACGACTAAAACAACCTTTGAACTTACACGTTCCACCAAAACAAGTTCCTTCCCGAGGCTGTTTTGCAGCGGCACCGTGGCTCCGTCCAGCACTTTGCGCCACCCAAGATGATTGTAATTGGTTTAAAGAAATGCCAATAAACCAGAGCACATTTTTCTCCCATCCCAGAATGCTGTGTGGATTAGCCAGACCCTCCTCCGCAGCGCTGTGAAGAAAGGTCTGGCAATTCATATCAATGTATATTTTCAGACTTATATTAATTTTTGAAAAACTTTCAAAAAAATCATATTTATTTTATATAATTTGGTGGCCCCCTTGCACTAACTCTGAGGACCCCCTGTTGAAGATCTCTGCATTAGAGACATATTTCATTGTTCTCTAGGATTTGTTTTGATGTGTTGACATTTTTCCATACAGCATGTGAACTATCTGATAATGCCCAAAATGAAACGTAATCCAACCCAGCAGAGGGTGGCTTTGCTCTAATTTCATGGCTGGAAGATGGTGCTGACTGTAATCAGCGGCTCACAGAGGCTGACAGTGCAGGTGCCTAATAACCATTCAGTGACACACTCGCATCCCCGTTTTAGAAACCGAGGCCTCCTTCCTGACCCAGAATTAGTGATGCAGCAAATCCAGGCACTGGCATTTTAATTCCTGACTGCTAACCTGCCTCCCCCTAAATTACTGTAATTGATTAAATTAGTTTGGACACAGGCCACGAGGTCCTCACCGGTGACATGCAGTAAACATCTTCTCTTTCCTTTCGCTCTCCTATTTTTATATATTGTTCTTTCTCTTTCTCTCTCTGTTGATCTAGCTATCTAGTTCTGCTTGAAAAACATCTTAATCCTGAGAACAGAGTGTGGAAATATTGGTAGGATTGCGAGTCAGAACACACACACACCTCGGCCAACACCTAAGTGACATTAGTGTGTTTAAAGCCACCCAATCTAGCTGTTGAGAGAGATGTACAGTAGAGAACACACACACACACACACACACACACACACACACACACACACAGACACAGACATCTATCTTAATGTTTAGCTGCACTAAGCAGTGACATTAGTGAATGATCTAACAGCCAGTATAACATCAGGCCATTATTTATAATTCCCAGGCTGCGTTGGGTAACAGATGTTGATGCACACAGTTGGGAGGGAAATTGTTATGCCTCTGTGCCTGATGTATCTAGATCAGTGATCATGCTTAATGATGCATAACTGACATATTTATACTGCTTAGATAATGGCACAGACATGTTGTTTATGTCATGCAATTTGTGGGCAACGGTTGTAGGTATATAGAAGCATAATTTCATTAACCTGGTGGGTTTACATTTAAATATAAAATAAAATGATTGAAAGAAAAACAAAGCCATAAACTTTCCTACAATATTATGAAGAAGACAAATGAAAAATACAGTATGAAAAATCTAATTTGACTGAATTATTACAAACAACAAGGCCCTTTATCTGTTCACTCTGTTTCCCTTCAGAAGGTGACAGTGTGACGGTGGCAGAGTGAGCACAGGGATGTAAGTGGACCAGTAAAGATGACCCTGTTGGCGGGCGATGGCTCCGACTACGACTACAGTGCCCTGAGCTGTGCCTCGGATTCCTCCCTCAACGGACCCCCCCTACAAGAGGAGGAGGCTCAGAAGGGGGCCTTCTACAACAGGGCGCAGCGGGCCCCGGAGCTCAGCTCCATCCATGAGGACACCCTTTCCGGCGCCCGTAAACTCCACGCCATCATCAATGTGGGCGGCCTGCGCTACCAGCTGCCCTGGACCACCTTAGAGGACTTCCCCCTGTCCCGTCTGGGCCAGCTGCACCTCTGCAGTAGCTTTGACGAGATCATGCGCATCTGCGATGACTACGATGTCACACACAATGAGTTCTTCTTCGACCGCAGCCCCTGTGCCTTCCGCACCATCCTGACCTTCCTGCGGGCGGGGAAGTTGCGCTCCCTCAGGGAGATGTGCGCCCTCTCCTTCAGGGAGGAGCTGCTCTACTGGGGGGTGCCCGAGGAGAGCCTGGAGTGGTGCTGCCGCCGCAGGCTGCTGCAGCGCGTGGAGGAGTTTGAAGCGATGGAGAGAGCGGAGGAGGAGGAGGACCTGTTGGAGGATCTGTTGGATTCAGACAGTGGGCACAGGGAGCACGCGGCCGAGTCCAGACTCAATCGGTGCATGGGCAAGCTCCGGGATATGGTGGAGAGGCCTCACTCGGGCCTGCCGGGGAAGATCTTTGCTTGTTTGTCAGTACTGTTTGTCACCATCACTGCCGTCAACCTGTCCATCAGCACCATGCCCGCCATGAGGGAAGAGGAGGAGGCGGTGAGTGGTGATGACATTTATATCACAGAAAGTTACCCTACAAAAAAACATGTTGACGCCAGAGCAGAAATGTTTTCATTGAAGAAAAGTAAAAATGAAGCCATGACCCAATACAACTCCATAGTCTGTTGGGAATTTCTCACACCAAATATACCAAATATAGTCTCGCATCGCCAGACCTATCTCCACAACGCTGTGGAGTAAGGTCTGGCTACACCACACATACGTTCTGGGACTAAGCTCCGGACGCAGCGACGGTGACTCTGCAAAATAGTCTCGGGAAGGAACTTGTTTTGGTGGAACATTTACACCCTGCAAAGAAAACGCCACATACAATATTAAAGGTACACTATGTAGTATTTTAAGTATGTTATTAGCTAAAATCAATGTCTATCATTCATAAATATGTCCTCATTGGTGTAAGATTACCTCGGCCAATGATCTGACTTATCCTCGTAAGCCAAGAATTTTTATCTGTATTTACATTGGACGGGCAAGTCCAAGGAGGCTTCCATGTCGTTTCCATTTCGCCATTTTGAAAAACTATAATCGTTGAAAGGGACATAAAGCACTAGCCTACCTGTCTAGCTAATCCACAACGCGTTTTCGTTCAGAGCCAGCGTCACGTGACTGAAACCAGCTGAAACGGAGAAGAAGATCAGTGAGAGGCGCTTGTCACTGCCCCGGCAAATTTGAAAGCCTGCACTGCACTTCAGTTCATAATGGAAGATCATACTTATGCCGAGCCACAGGAGAAGTAATCCTCGTCGCCAAAAAAGCGGAAATTGGAAGACATCTTCTTGGTACATTACAGCTACTGTAGTTGCAACATGCATTTGAAAAAGCGAGGTGCTAGAGAGCACTATTTGTTTGAATGCAAAATACAATTTCGCCGCTAGATGGGAGAAATTCCTACACAGTGTACCTTTTAAATGAAGTTAACTTTTCACACAATACAGTAACGTGAGCTATTTCAATTACCTAGATACATGCTTAAACATAATTTGCTCTTACCAGTGTATCGCCATGTGTACTTCGTCCTCAGCGATCGCACCAATCAGTCCCAAAACTGAAAGAACCAAGCATGCCTGCCTTATTGCAAGACCCAAAGTTTCTTCAAAACTCGCCATTTTTCAGCGTGTAGCTTGTTAGCTCGAAGTTTGTTGTTGTTTTCCGAAGCGAACAGAATTTGAGAACGGCAACACACAGAGAGAGTAAAGTGAAAGTATTGACAATGCACATTTGAACCCAACACTGTGGTGACATTGGCTTTGTCTGAGCTGTATTCAGAAGTTAAACCGAGGTAAATTGAGGTGTTACTTTGAATAGTAGTTAATAGAAAATTCTTACGATGGCTCGTCTCATCTGTCATGTCATTTAAAACGTCCTCGCAGGGAGAAAATGGAGACTAAGCAGGTTGTTTTGCCCGATTAGGAAGGAAATATTTGAAGACATCTCGGCCTGCCTAATTATTATGTCTGACTTCAATCAGAACCCTAATTACCACACTGGCCTCTGTAGTCAAATCAAAGGAAAACGAAATAATTGAACCACACATTATTTTCTTGCAGAGTATAAACAGACTTAACTTTTGTAAGAAGGGCTACTTTGGATGGAAGTGAAGAGTAAATGCCACCACTTTACTTTCCATTTCAAAGAAATGTTTTGTGGTTTTCACTGCTTGTATATACCCAGGAAATCAAGTACAGATACTGGATGTGTGGTACAGCCAGTGGGTGGAAGGCGAAACCAAAAATCTCAACGGTTTTTATTTGAGAGTAACTGCAAACCACGTATGATGCTGCTGACTCAACTTTCCGATCCAGTTGGCCTACTTCAACCTCGTACTGTGACTCGTGTGTTTCTGTTTCAGTCATGTAGCTTCTTAGAGCTCCAGTGCATGGAGCAATTAAATGTGGGTTAAAAGTCACTCAGCTAAACCAGTCAGCAATCACAATTTTGTATTTATTTATTTATTATTTATTTCAGGTTTATTTATCAGGGGAGAATGCACACTAATTATACAAAAATACATGTAAACGTGCCAGAATTAGCCCTGGAGGCTATTTTACATCTTGCTGTCCCTGGACTGGTGGTAAGAGGTCACCCTAAAAAGATAAAAGATTAAGCTATAAATAGTACATAGGCCCTATACAATTAAAGTTGATTGAACACAAAAAAGATAATTTTTTTGGGCATTTTTAGGCCTTTATTTGACAGGACAGCTGAATACATGAAAGGGGAGAGAGAGGGGGAATGACATGCAGCAAAGGGCCGCAGGTCAGAGTCGAACCCGGGACCGCTGCGTCGAGGTGTAAACCTCTATATATGGGCGCCCGCTCTACCAACTGAGCTAACCGGGCGCCTTTCAGGTGTTTTTTTTTTTTTTTTACAAGAATTAGTATAAAAGGGGCATTGAAAACAAAATGAAATAAATAAGACTGCACTGATGAAGTTGCAATATTATATTCAACCTGGCAAACTTGCTTTGTCTTCACACCTCAGTATTCTCGGTATGTTTCAAAAAAGCTTTTAAAATAGAAGTGCCAGTAACTCTTAACAACTCCGCCGCCTCTAATTTCTTGCAGCCAGACAACAAAGTGTTGCATTGAAAGTGTTTAAAGTGTTCCTCTCTGAGCGAGAACAGGTTCACTGGAGTTTTCAGGTGCTTGTATGGGTCTACTCCAACCAGCTCCTCTTCTGTGGGAGTATGTTTCATAATGATGTTTTTGCCCTGATATGGACTGCATTCAAAGGCTCCGTGCCATGTTCCCATTGCTTTGAACCTTCACAGCCACGCATTGAATCAGCATCATTACTGTTTTACATCATAAAAAAGGTTGGTTTTTTTTTTAGGTGACAGTTGCTATGGTTTTATCACACACATCATACATTAAATCAAAATTAGAGCTGCAAAGATTAATCGATTATTGAATTAATCAGCAACTATTTTGATAATCGATTAATCGATTTGAGTCATTTTTTTATGAAAAAAAGCAAAAATTCTCTGATTGCAGCTTGTTAAATGTGAATATTTTCTAGTCTCTTCACTCCTTTGTGACAGTAAACTCAATATCTTTGAGTTGTAGACAAAACAAGACATTTGAAGACGTCGTCTTGGGCTTTGGGAAACACTGATCCACATTTTTCACTTTCTGACATTTTAGAGACCAAACAACTAATCGATTAATCCAGAAAATAATCCAGAGATTGATAAACGGTGACAATTATCATTAGTTGCAGCCCTAACGAAAATTTACATTACTAAAACTTCTGCCCAAATAATTGAGCTTAATCTATGATGAGCAAATGTCTTTCCTATTCTTATTTTGTGTATTGTAAAGATATTTTGTCTTTGTTGTGTTCAATGCTGCAGCATCTCAAAGTGCTTAGCTCCTGGGTTTCACATAGAAGTGGTTCCCTCTAGTGACTACAGACAGCTACCACTCACACATATAATAATAATAATAATAATAATAATAATAATAATAATAATAATAATAATAATAATAATAATAATAATAATAATAATAATATATACACATACATACATTCATATATATACACACACACACACACACACACACACACACACACACACGCACACACACACACACACACACACACACAGGTTTGTGGCACTATCTTTGTGGGGACCCGTCATTGACATAATGCATTCTCTAGCCCCTTACCCTAACCTTAACCATCACAACTAAATGCCTAACCTTAACCCTTACCCTCACCCTAACCATAACCTAATTCTAACCCTAATCCTAAAACCAAGTCTTAACCCTCAAACAGCCCTTTAAAGTTGTGGGGTCCAGCATTACATTTAGTATACCTGACTCCTGGTTTTTGGACCCCACGAATATAGTTAAACAAGAACACACACACACACACACACACACACACACACACACACACGCATGCACAGACACACTAAGACATACATTAAATGGTCAAGACAAGGAGGGATGATATACATACAACATATTAAATAATAAACATAAACGCTTTCCTATGAAAGAAAGGAAAGGAAAAGGGTTTGCTGATGATGCCCATGCTCACTCCAGTGTCTTTCTTCCCCAGGGCACATGTTCCCAGATGTGCTACAACATCTTCATAGTGGAGACGGTGTGCGTGGCCTGGTTCTCCCTGGAGTTCACACTGCGCTTTATTCAGGACCGCAGCAAGCTGGCCTTCCTCCGGCAGCCCCTGAACCTGATCGATGTGGTGGCCATTCTTCCGTACTACATCACCCTGGTGGTGGACAGCACCTCCCATGGGGAGAAGCGCCTGGGCTCCGGCAACAGCTACCTGGACAAAGTGGGCTTGGTGCTGCGCGTCCTGAGAGCCCTGCGCATCCTCTACGTGATGCGGCTGGCCCGCCACTCTCTGGGCCTGCAGACTCTGGGCCTAACCGCCCGCCGCTGCACACGGGAGTTCGGACTGCTCCTCCTCTTCCTGTGTGTGGCCATCGCCCTCTATTCCCCCTTGCTGTACTTGATTGAGAACGAAATGGCCGCCACCCAAGAGTTCACCAGCATCCCTGCCACCTACTGGTGGGCCGTGATCACCATGACGACTGTGGGCTATGGGGACATGGTGCCGAGGAGCATCCCAGGTCAGGTGGTGGCTCTGAGCAGCATCCTGAGCGGGATCCTCCTCATGGCCTTCCCTGTCACCTCCATCTTCCACACCTTCTCGCGGAGCTATGTGGAGCTGAAGCAGGAGCAGCAGCGCCTGCTGCAGAGGAGGACACACTTCCTGCTGCGCAGCCGCATGGCCGGCCTGGGCAGCGACCTGTCCTTAGAGAGTGACGTGCTCTTCCCTATAGGGGCGTCTGACGTCAGAGGCAAGAACAAGTGAGACTGCTGGACAGGGAAGGACATGCAAACTGGGAGTGGGACAGGAAGAGAAGAAGAGGGGAGGCTACAAAAGAGACCGAAAGTGTGAAGAGAAGAGAGAAAGAGAGCAGGACAGGGATGAGGATATTACGGAAAGAGGATCAGGGCCACATGTGAAAAATGTATTTGAGATCTAAGTTTAAAGTCAGAACTCTGAGTTTAAAGTTAGAATTCTGAGTAAACATCTGACTATTTTCTCAGAATTCTGACTTTAAACTCAGGGTTATGACTTTAAAGAATTTTCTGAATTCAAAGCAAATTTTTCCACATCCACATTTTTCATATTTAGCCCTAATCCTCTTCCGTAGAATATAGATAGATAGAAGGGTATAGAGAGAAGTCTGTATAAACAGGATACAGAGGAGAAAAGGGGATTTTGTTCTTCCCAGAATTGCAGACGTGCTGTGTAGCAGTGTACTTTTGGATAAACATGACGAACACACAGAGAGGAGAGGAGAAGAGGACCATAAGTATTAAAGAAATGTTTCCATCCAAAAAATTATTTATCTCTGGATAAAATGCATTATCAAGGGTCACGGAATATCAAATAGAAGTCCAATTTACAGAAGAAAAAAAAAACAGAATGAACCTCATCAAGCATTCGAGCATAACAACAATCTATCTATTGTATTACAACAGTCATACTTTGAAATATATTGTGATTCAGACGTGAAATATGTTATATGACAAAAGAAATAACTGTAGAGCACGGCGGTGATGTGTCTCATCTCCAGATGTTTTAATGGATTTGTTGATGTGGTGTGCTCCTGGGAGTTAGCCAGTGTCACTTAGTGACAAAAGCTCTCCGCTTTTGTTGAGTCCCAAAGTTTAAATGGTAAAACGTGACACTTAGTCCACTGATTATTTTCTGAATGACTGTGCAAACTCTGAAAATGATGTTGGGTATCTCAGTATTCCCCCCTATCTGGCACTGCTCGCATTCCACATATTAATTATGATGTATTAATTGTGCTTTCTCTACTCCTTGAGGTTCCATATGCAATTTTTTTCTTTTTGTAATACTTTTGGACACTGAAGATTATTGTGCTTGTAATTACTGCAGTTGCTGTCCATAGCTGTTTATAATTATTTCTCTCCTTAAAGTGGATTTAAATGAAAATCTGTCTGTTTTCATTGTCGCTTCTCTTTTTCAATTTTACAGTCCCAGAGGGGAAATTGGTTTGCAGCAATAATAACAGTCAAAGACATAGTTCACACTTGGCATCCAATACTAGTGACAGCATACTGTATGGTGTCATACACCACAGGCAGAAAGAAGACAATATTGCAAAGAGTGGTGGAAAGTAACTACAATGTGCAGGTACTTGTACTTATGTCCATTTTCTTCTACTATTTACTTCAACTCTGCTAGATTTCAGAGGCAAATATAGTACTTTTTCAGAGATTTTTTACACAGATTGTTAAGGACTACCTCACAGTAAATGGAATAGTTATTTGATTGATTTGTTCATATGAGTGTCCTGTACCAAACATGCATGTAGCCTTACCAGACACAAATCATAATCATGTCATGGAAATACAGGTACATACATTCGAAAGTATTCACTTTACATAAGTGTCCTATTATGGAGAATACTGTGTACTCTGTCTTATCTGCCTTATATGTTCTATACATCTCAGAAAAAGTCTACAGATCTGGATTCTTTAACTAAATTTCCAGAAAAACAGATGATTCCTAAAATTGATTGATGGAGATAGAGCAGTGAAATCCATCCTCGACAACATCGAAATCACAAAAACACATATCAGGAATGCCTTTACATCTGCTGACCTCTGAAAGGTACCAGCTCTTAACTTTAAATTAAACTCTTGACAGAGGTCATTCTGCTGCTCTATGAGTACTTTTACTTCTGCAACTCTGCATTTTGGTCATAATACTTCTGTATTTCTACTTATGTAAATTCCGAATGCAGGTAAAATATCTTCTACAACAACTGACAGAGCACAACAATACTACACAGAACCAACCTGCAGGGCTTATGCAAGTACAAGAATCCCATGTAAGAAATAGATGTGTTTAAATAATTGCAAAAAGCAATACTGCAGAAAACAGTAAGCACAATACTTACTAATACGTAAACTATGCAGCACTATGAGTACTTTATATGAAAAAACTAAATGTGTTGGCCCTTAATCCTGCAACTCATCCTTACAGACATTTGAACACAAGGTGGCAGCATTGTGTCACAAAAGTACAAAGAAGCTTATCATATATGATTTGGGATTTTTACCACCAAAGGATAGAAAACATTGATTTTGTACTGTCTCGTGCTCTAGTTCAAATGGTCTTAATTAGCCTACAGCATGGCTGCAGTCACAGTTGGTATAAGTCACATTTGTCAACACTTTTGATATGCTACAGGCATCAAAACATAAGCTTTGACTTTCCATCCTAAACATTGCGTAGGCTTGTAGGGTGTGAAGTTGACTGAAATTCTAGGCATAAAGAAAAGAAATCTGAGCCACGTCTGAACCTTCACCCTCAGGTGAGCAGATACGTTCATGTGAAACGCCATTCACCTAAATCAGGGCTCGATTGTGCATAAAAGAATCCCACCAATCAGAGCTGGCCGATAGGCTGTAGTCCCCGCCCCCTGGCTGCCTCTAATATCACCTCCCAGTGTTGTTGTCGGGATTTGGTGTTCCTGCCTCCTCCACAGGCTGTCTGTCGGGGAAAATCTAGCTTTTACTTGTGTGATTAGGGCAAACCAGGCCATTCTGCTCTTTTCTTTTAACTTTAATGTAATTGATTTTTATGTGAATGAAAGATGTTTTCTTCAGCCTCGGAGTCATTCCCCGTCATGACCTCACCGGGCCGCCCCTCCAGTTGAATGGGATTCCTCATCGCCTCCCCGTCGCTTGTTTGGGCACCGACTGTCTCTGCTGCCGCCGCCGCAACAGACCCCCGGTTGTTAGGATCCGTGAGCTTTTGGTTTCTCTATTCAGTTCATTAATGGTTTAATGCCAAACCGGCGTGTCTGATCGGCAGAAGAGCGACGACGCCAAATCTCCGGTAGCCTGCGCGTCAGGGTAAGTAGCCCCAAACTTGTTGTTTCAGTGCGGCTGACTTCAGTAATGACAGGCAGGACACACACACCCACACACACAACCACAGAGACAGGGGTTAATTACAATAGACATGAATGAGAGGTTTGATCTCAACAGTGCTGCTGATGACTGTTGTTCGGAGATGGAAACCTTACTCACATTTGACACCCCTATGACCTAAATTGTCACTAAAATGTTGCTCAGTATTTAAGATAGGCCTACTTGTCATCTAATCTAATCTTGCTTTGCTATAGTAAATCAGTAGACTGATTTCACACTGTCATTTTCTCACTTAATGATTCACCCAAAATCACTGTTATACCAGCAGTCTGGGAGTTACAGTGACTCATCAGAGCTTTTTTTTTTATTATTTATTTTTTATAAGATACACGCTGCAGCCTTTGATTTAGGCCACATGCTGTACTATATGCTATACAGTCACTCTTCGTTCTGCAGCACTTTTGGGAACATATAGAGCTTAA
Source organism: Sander lucioperca (assembly GCF_008315115.2). Lineage (NCBI taxonomy): Eukaryota > Metazoa > Chordata > Actinopteri > Perciformes > Percidae > Sander > Sander lucioperca. The sequence goes on from NC_050184.1 coordinate 35,216,086, forward strand.
TAACACAGCGCTGTGCATATGCTCGCATTTTAAGAGAAATGGCTCCTTGGGTGGAAGCCTCTTCACAAGAAAATCTGAAACCTGGCAACTGTAGGCACTCTGCAGTGAGAGTTTTTATGGGCTACCTGCTGTACTTTTATATGTGAGTGAGAAGATCAGAGCGCATGAATAAGATATAGCTGTGTATCTTTTGAACAGGACTTGCTTGCAATACTTTGCCTCTGCTTGTTCACCCAGAATGCCACCGATTTTCCTTCCTCAGGATCCCACACACTTTGAAGACATGGCTGTCATATGCTTAGGATTAGTCTCTCCCACTCAACATGACTCAAAGGCCCAAATATTGACTCTAATGTGGTGGCAACTAATAATAGAAAAGACTAGTTACGCATAGACCTGAAAGTACTCGTATAGTCTGTAATTGATGCCCTTGAACATATAGATACAGTCAGTATCCTTCCATATTGTTTGTGTCCTAACATTGTGACATGGGCCTGTGTATACTGTACACATCAGTCCCTCTGACTGCTGATCCAGGATCACTGCATAGTAGGGCTGGGTATCACCAATGATTTCCCAAATCGATTTGATTCCGTTTCACAATGTCCCGATTAGATCACATTTCCAAATCTATTAAAGATTGGGACATTTCAGTTACAATACCAGTTTAGTTGGATATAAAAGAGATTCTCAGAGAACTTCTGCCGTAAATTGTACAAGCAAGAAGCAACCCTCAAATATATTTATTTTTTAAATGCAGCATGATAATGTTTACATCCAGAATTGACCTCCCAAAAGTTTGTTTAAAGTACTTTTTACTTAAATGGACTAACATGACATGTCATGTCATTGAAAAGGCATATATTAAAAAGATTGATTTCAGGATTTTATGAATCGATATCAGATCACTCAAACAAAGATTGATTTTTAATTGGAGAATGGATTATTTTAACCCAGCCTTACCGCACAGATCTGCTAACTTAGGCTGTTGTCATCTACGAAAATGAAAACTGGCTTAGTGTCTAGACCTCTCAGACGTTTCTGCGAGGTGTCACTATATGACACGCACACACACACACACACACACACACACACACACACACACAGCACTTGAGCCAGCTGTGCCACTATTGCAGAGTAAATAAATAAAATAAATATTGTGTATAAACCTGCAGTGGATTCCAGCTTGTTTGTACCGTCTCTGTAATCCTTTCTGAAATCTAAAACTTTTCACCCAAGGCATATTTCAGAGAGGCATCGATACATTTTTACATGAAAATAAAATTGCCATTACTTATTTGATTATCAGTAGTGCATTAGACTAATCCTCCACAGATGTCCATGTGTGTTTGTATTTTCCTGAATGAATTAGGATGTTTGGCAGCAAGCAGGCAAAATCATATTATATCCCAAGGATTCAATATCCTTAAATTGTGTATCGGGCCAGTGACATGCAAGCTGATTCTGGGGATGAAGCCCTGTTACGTATAAACACCCCAGGGCATGCACGATACCCTTATTTGCTTGCTGTTTGTTTCCATTACACATTCTGCTAAATTCACACATCTAACATGTTCACAAAGGAATAAATGTTGCCAGTTTCACCAGGTTTCTATTTATATTCTATTCCATTCAACCAGTGAGTGAGAAGTGTTTCTCAAAGTGGTACGAGACGCTCCATTGTACTTTCTAACTGCCAGATTTCGGGCTCCACAGAGGGGACCTAATGCTCCTTGGAATCCCATGAATGCTCTCCAGTGAAAGCCATAGATGTTTATGTCAGCTGCGATGTGATTGGTGGAAAGTGGCTCTTGAGGTTGAAATTCCTGCTAATTGGCAACATGGCTGTGGACTGGCTCCTTTGTTCCCCCTTATACTGGAGTGGTCTGTCTGTCAGGGTGATACACTGGGCCTGGCATCAATGAACTGCTTGTTTCCGCAGCTACCCGGCCCGGGAGGATCGGCGGCTTTAAGACATGTCGCTTCCACTTTTTCAAAATTGCCTTTGTGCACCTATTCAGAAGGATTTAAGGGAAGCATTTAGGGGTGCTAAGAGAGGCTGTTTCTCAAGCATCCCAGCCAAGCATTTTGATAGTGATGTGTGTATTTGCCTCGGCACTGAAGTGAACTGAGCAGTTGCATTGAACGGTTTGCTGAGTTTCATCATTTGATCCAGTGAGTGGCCCACTTTCCCTTAGGTCGGATGAGGATGAATTGGCATTGAGCACTAAGGACATATTGTAATTGTTTGTGATACTATAAAGAGGATCTAGCTTATTGGCCAGAGGAATATAAAACAAAAAACAAATTGCAGGACTGTACATGAGTCGGGGCTCTAATAGCAGTCATAGTAGTGTGCCTCTTATTTGTTGAAACAACCCATTATTCCCCTTTGGCTTTGGAGTACTTAACAAACAAAACACTTATCTAATGCCAGCATCAACCACTCTTCAGCTTGCCAATGAGATGTGTGATAGACTCCGAAGGGAGAGAAAGAGAGAGAGAGAGGGATTGTATACACGAAAGGGGGGCATGAGATTTAGGATGACTTCCTGCTGACAAGAGCCTTTGAATTTTTCATGTGGCAGAGACTAAACTTCTGTTGCTCTGGCCCAGATTTGGTGCTAATTAGTGCCCAGTCATTTTGAAGGGCATGCGCTTGAGCATGGGAATGCTAGTGCCACCTGTTCTCTCACTCTTTCTCCCTCCCTGTCTCACATCTCTCCCATACTGTCAGGCTTTATCTGTCGGTCTCTCTCTCTCTCTCTCTCTCTCTCTGTCTCTGTGTTTAAGCTTTATGTGTCAGTGGCCTACTTTTGTGTCAGTCATTGCTGTCTTCTTTACAGTGTACCCTAGGGCTGCAAGTAACCATTATTTTCATTGTCGATTGATCTGTCGATTGTTTTCTCAATTGATCGATTAGTTGTTTGGTCTTGAAATGGTTCCGAAATGCTAAAAAATGTCGAATTCAGTGTTTCCCATAGCCCAAGACGACGTCCTTAAATGTCTTGTTTTGTCCGCAACTCAGAGATATTCAGTTTACTGTCCCAGAGGAGTCAAGAAACTAGAAAATATTCCCATTTAACAAGCTGCAATCAGAGAATTTTGTTACTTTTCCTTTCATTAAAAAAATGACTCAAACCGATTAATCGATTATCTAAATAGTGTACACTCTGTCGGCCATTAACATAATGGTTTCACCTCCGTGTCAATTCTACTTTGTAGCCCACGCTGTCTTGTATTACTGCCTGAATTAGCGATGTATAACACTGTTCAAACATGAAGCCACAAAGCCGGTCCATTGCACCCAGTAAAGGCAGTTGAATGATGAGGACGCAGAACTGAAGCGCTCTGACATATCCATCCTCGGAGCTCGCTGTCAGAGGGGCCTGTGCTCGCTGGCCATTTGAATAAAGTATGTGATAGTGGTTTGATACAGACAAACAGAGGATGGCTTGTATGCTCCCAGGATCCCTTGCCACTTCCTGTCCCCTCTGCTCTGGGAATGGGCCAGCGTGACACAGGCCACGGATCTCCACTCAATCCACCCACTGTTGCCTCTGTGGAAAAGCGATCGCTCTCACACTCTCATTCCCATTGCTCCGTGCACGTTTCTGGTGACAGGAAAAGCGTCTCTGGCATTTAGAAAGTTGCCTCTATGTGTGGCTTTGTGTAGGCGCAGCTGTGCGAGCCTGGTCAGGATGATGAGATGCTGGGAAGAAGAGCACATGCTGCCCCCCCCCTCCCCCTCTTAAAAACGTGAGGCTTTCTATCCTCTGAGAATCACTGCAGTATATGTTGACATGGGAGTTTTTTTATGCAGATCGTGTTCTTGCGGAGAGGATCAACCCTGTCAGACTCAACCTCTGCCCCGGTCTTATCATCTGACCAAAATCAGATAACGGGAACCTATTTGTGTGGAATTTCCCATTCAAAATTTAGCCAACGTTTAAGGGATGTGGGTACACAATGTGATTCCCATGACGCATTGAAAAGCAGAATCAGTGCCTGGATTTAATTATTACTGTACTTTCCATGGATGTCTCACTACACAATTAACTTGATTAGAGCTGAAATTATTATTTGTTAAATTGATTTGATGATTGACCAAAAATTCATATAATTGACTGTTAACTGTAACGATTTCATCCTTTTATCTGTCTTATGTGATAGTAAACTGAAAATCTTTGGGTTTCGGACTGTTGTTTGGACAAAACAAGCTATTTGAAGGGACATGAATTTGGCATTTTTCACTATTTTCTTATGTTTTATACAAGAAACAAAAAAAAACTGGTAGAATAATCCATAATAAATATGCTTGTCATATGTAAGTACTGTAGTTGAGATTCATGATCTGGCATCAATATTAAAGGTGCAATAAGTCATGTTTGTTGCTCTCTCATATCACAGAATGATATCTGTGGGAGGGTGCTAAACAATACCCATGACTCAGTGATTACTTTGCCAAGAGCTGTGATTTCTCACTTTCAAATTCACCGTTATAGCCCGTAGCCTGTTTTTGAGCAAAAATCCTGCATTCGTTGGTGTTTCAAAAATACGTGCACTCACCTACATCAGATTTATTTATTTTTTAAGATTATTTTTGTTTGTTTTTTTGCCTTTTTAAAGCTATTGTGTAGGAATAGTAGTAGAGGAATTCTAAGTAATGACAACAAAACTGTCGGCGCGTCCACATGATACAAGCCTTCCGTGATCTCGCACGCAGTTGCTAGTAGCCAAGGAGGACACGGAGGATTAAAAAACATGGACTGAGATTCTGACGGTATGATAACCTTCAGCAAAAATATCACAGTTTCACGGTATTGCGGTATTCCAATTACAGCTTTAAAATTTATTATTTTGACATGTATGGGTAAAAAAATTTTTTTTCTCCAGTGAACACAATGTATTTTATTTTAAAACACACTGCAGGGAGAGGGGTTTCTAAACTCCACTTTCTGTCCTTGAAGACTCCGCAGGAACGTAATGACGGAAACTTTTAGTGATTTTGAAACCGTGACTTTTTCAAACCGCAGTATACAGTACCTTGAAACCGCTAACCGGCCCCATGCCTAGTAAGGACTGAGCCTTTGTACATGTGGCGCACGCTCAACCAGGTGAGCAAACCAGCACACCCTTACACCTGATCTGTAGCTGTTAATCGCTGGACAACAAGCAGCAACACATGTTCGTTCTCGACATGTAAAGTCAAACCAAAAGCTGTATAATTATATATTTCATAACTACCTCTTTGCTGTAGTGCCTTTTTGTGTTGGCGCTGATCTCTATTAAATGTGACAGGTACAGGATCTGTTTCCTCTCTGCTCTCACGTCTGCTGTGAGTCTGGATCAGATACAGAGCGGCGGGGCCATCTTCCTCTTTCACAGCGGGGTTTAGTGAACGCACCCTGCTGTATCTTATAAGCTCCAGCCATGCCACCAACTCTCTGCTCTCTACTGATTGCCTGGCAGTCGGCGTCTCGTTCACCGCTTCGCCACCCCGCCGAGTAGCATTTGAATATTGAAATGAGAACAAAGAACTCTTCTGAACAAAGAGGTGGTTTAAAAGCCATGGAGGAAATGACTCCAGTGTTGGGGGGGCCTCGCCCTCCAATCTGTTATGGAAATGTCGTGGCTGGGAGCAGTTATGTTTTTGATGATGAAGCGTGACACGGGCACATTTTAAAATTTTAATGCCGAAACCCCCGGGTGTTTTTTTTTTTTTTTTCTGCTGCTCTTATTTGTCTATCTCCAAGGAAGCAGGGCCGGCATCTTTTAGTGTCTTGTTCTCAGTTTGAATTCAGCCAAAGCAGCTATAGAAATGTCGAGACATCATGCTTTATTTATACTTCACATGCATCTGCATGGAAGCACACAGGTTGTGTTGTTCCCACATGTTTTGTAGGATTTGTACAAACTCGTTTTGTTTTTTTCCCCCACGCTTTCTGTTTTGTCAGGGAAACATGTCATTGTTTAAAAATATCAGGAGAGACTTCGTTGCAGATATGCAAATATTTATTGTACGCAAACATGATATGACATGTACAGTCTTTGGAGATTAGACTCCATCATTATTAAATGATAATAATTAGGGGGTTAGAAGGCCAAAAGCTGATCCCCCGATGGAGTCTAGACACTGATGGCGGTGTGAGGAACCCGAATGTCGAACCGATGAGCCAATGCCGTCTGGTCGGAGGAGGAACCAGGAGCCGTGTGGGATGAAGGACGGAGGAGCAAGGGGAGGAGGAGGGTTGTTCTTAGCCTGAAATGACAACTGAGCAGCAGAGAGAGAGACAGGTTTAAAACAGCGGTGTTGTGCTGTGATTAGCTTGAGAATTTCAGGGCCTCTTCTGATTGGTTAGCTAAAGTGGGCGTCTCTAACATCTGTTCAGTTTAGAAGAGAGAGAACATGATTAGTTAGAAGTCTTCCTGTCAGAATTTTCGCTGAGCTCCATATCTTTAAATATTAATAATAATAGAGATGCTCTTGGAGACACAGAAATGCCAGCCTCAGCTGATGATCAGCCACAGCGTATGACACCCTCAGCATTTCATTTTTGTGTTGACAATAAGCACAATCTGGTCTAGAGTAGGGCGGCACGATATGAGGAAAACATGCGATACGCGAAAATATCGTTTAATATCGCAGTAACAACGTGACTTGCGATAAATAAACCGATATTAAAGTGTACTCAGTTCTGCCTTTCTGCTGCTTTCAGTATTCTGCTGAAATACAACAAACTGCTTGTTGAATTTAAAACAGGAAAAGAAGGAAAATAATTTTTTTTTATACGGATATTTTCTTTTAACTAACACCAAAAATCTCTTTTCTTCGTGTCTTTCGCGATATGTCGCAGCCGTTCGCGATGTGTTTATTGCGCCACTTGATATCGCGATGACGATAAAAAAAAAAAAAAAACGATATACAGTATTGTGCAGCCCGAGCTCAGAGCCCTAAATGGCAGGATGAACATCCACAGTGTGTTGCAACCTAGACTCACATTCTTGTTCTTCCAACGTGGCTGCTCGTTGCTGCTTTCCCTGACGGACGCTACAGGGAATGTATTGGGGTGGGTGGCGTGTGTGTGGCTCGGGGGCAGCCCGGGCATCTGCCGCTGTCTCTACCTGCTCCTAGTACATTCCTGCTTTAGGCTGTGTGAGCAGAGAGAGGAGTTGCGACTCGCCTTTTTCCTCCACTGTGCATTCCTCAACCATGACTGGGCTCAGTCGCACTGCTGCAACAAACCTGGGAATGTTTCAGTGCACACGCACAGGGACTGTACATGCACCTGGCTCAATTTTTTCATATTTGAACAGGTTTACATGGTTATGTCGCTAAATATTAGAGATGTTCCGATACCATTTTTTCCTTCCCGATTCTAGGGCTGTGCAATGTGTTTTAAGCCCCCAACGTCGTCTTCCTGGCAGCGCTGCCTGGAAGGCACTAGGATTAGGCAATGGTTAGGGTTAGGTGCCTTGAAGACAACGGTCACAGCGCTGCCTTGAAGGCTTGGTCGGGGGCTTAAAGCAACACTATGTAACTTTTACCGCTTCAGTCCCCCTACAGTTTAGAAGCAGAATTGTCCATTACATTACATTATGCAAGTTTTCCAGATCGGGTAGCGGATCTGTAGTTCGAATGAACTGGACAATGTAATGTAATGGACAAGTCCGCTTCCAACCTGTAGGGGGACCGAAGCGTGGAAAGTTCTCTAGTGTTGCTTTAAAACACCATCGAGCGCAATGAATGGAATTTTTTTTCAATTTCGATTTCGGCTCCTAACGATCACAAAAACGGAGTGACCTAGAAAAAAACGATTATTTTGAACATTGCGTTTTGCAAGTAAATTCTTATTTTGTCTTGTGTTCTGAATGAGAAAATAAAGTTCAACGGGAAAAGTTTTTAGGGAAGTTCACAGTTCAAGATGTTTTCACTGTTGATTTGTTTCACTGTTTTTTTTTTTTTCAACAGTTATACAGTTTAACAGTTTATCTTTCCAAAAGTCAGTGACTAATCGTGTTATATCATCGTGATTTCAATATCGACCAAAATAATTGTGATGATGATTTTTTTCCATAATCGAGCAACCGATAGTGATTGTGATACCTGAACTTGCGTATTGGCTGATACCAAGTACAGATCAGATACCAGTGCGTAAAAAAGAAATATATATTACAGTATATATGTATGTTATTTTAACAGCTATACTACTAACCCTGTATAGCTGTGATATGATTGCTATCATTGCTGTATGGCCTGGTTCAGGTTAAACTCTTTGTGCAGCATAAACAAATACAGAGAACGAATGCCATACAACTGTCTTTTATTATACAGTTTGACAGGCAGTGATTACGGAAAAAGAATGTAAATAAACTATTTTTAAAGTTGATTTCCTCAGGGCTAAATTACGTGGCATCAGATCGGTGCATAAACTCCAGTACTGGCCGATACAATACCAACATTTTAGGCGGTATCGGAGGCTTTCCTGATACTGGTATCGGTATATGGAACATCTCTAGCAAATATACTTTGATCCAGCGATTTCTTTTTTTTTATTTGATTAGCAGAACTTCTCTTCTCTGTATTCCATATATTCCCCCTGGGTCAGGCCTTAGATTTCTGTGCCTGAAGGGATTTCTCTTCCTGCCTGGCTGTGCTGCAGATGAGAAGTTAAACGGTGAAAGCCCTAGGCTACTGAAGCAGGAGGCACTCGGGAGCCTCTGCGGACTTGAGCACATCAAATGCTGCCTCTTTGGAATGTGATGAGAGGGGGTGAATTTAAGGGTTTGCCATCACAGTGCTTGAGTTCACTGTAGTCGACATATCTGAAGCATTACAAGGTAGGCCCACACGATATTTGTGCATTTTGATGCTGCATATCTAGTATGTTTGTCATGTTGCGTTACCAGCTGTAGAGTTTTTTTTTTTTTTTCTCTGTTTCTGGTTCCCCACCTTTTGAGTTGACTAGCAGGTCACTCATACTTGGGAAGCAAAAAAAATGTTTTCCTAACGTGACTTAGGCTACACTCTACAGTATACATACATATATCTCCATTATAGATCTACACCACTACGTTTTTTTAAGTGGCACTTTGAAACAAAATTAATCTCCATCCACACAAGAGTTTTAGCTCCAGTAGCAGAAATAATCTCCGTCCATATAAACACGTCTGACAACACATATCACATGACCATTCTCATACACTGGGCATGTGCGTTTTGGTGTAAACAGGAAGCAGATTGTCGGACATTACTCTGCGGTTAAAAATCATGAATGTATAAGTTGAAAACACAGAGCATACTTTGGAGAAAGAACACTAATGGTGAAAAGTAAGATCAGGGATTTATTAGCTTGGAGCGACGGCGAGGTGGAACCTTACTGTAATCCTACCTAACCGATACGACTGACTGACGTGCGTCACTGTGTCCAAAGGTCTCCGTTTGTGCCCGTCCAGACTACAAAGCAACTCTGGAGATTTCAAACCAAAACTGGGGCAGCCGAGTTTCCAAATTTCTCCGTTTTAGAGGCTCGGAAAACGCTGGAGTAGTGTGGACGCGTAAACATAGCAAAATATATTCGTTTTTTTTTTTTTTTTTACCAAAACGTAGTAGTGTGTAGATGTAGCCTTATGGCTGACACATCAAATTAATTGAAATCCTTTATTTCCACCTAGACTGAGTCGGGGTAACCAAAGCCCTGGGGGATTATCTTTTTCTTCTCCTCCATCTCACTCCCCTCTCTCTCTTTCTCTTCCCGGCTTCTTGTTTGAACACATGACCACAGCTCATCAGTCTCCGTTCACTTAATGGCCATATTTCCAAAGAGCAGAGCAGCGCTGCAGAGAGAGGAGGACAGAAAGCTGATGTCTGAGTGAAGCAGGAGAGCAAATTTCACCGATCCAGTAGTAGTAACGCGCTCTGCCTATTCTTGGTATTCAGTGCGCCACAGAGGAACAATACGCAGCTTCTCACTCAATCAACACAACACTGTGAACACCCGGGAGTGCCTGCAGCGCAGTCGTGGTACACTGTGCCTGCCACAGATGCCTCAGATCTCTTAGTGTTCCAGGAGGAGAGATTGCTGCTGCTGCTGCTGCTGCTGCTGCTGCTGCTGCTGCTGCTATTGGATGTATGTCTGTATTCTTTACAAGTGGTAAGGGAACAGCTGAGAGACATTGGGCTGTAAAACAGGGCATGAGGTTGGGTAATGTTCCATTTGACATCATGCTTTCTCCCCCTTCTAAACACGGAACTGTACACTAGGGTAGAGTATGAAAACGATTATTTTCATACTCGATTAATCTGTTGATTAATTTCTGGATGAATGGATTAGTTTGTTTGGTCTCTAAAATGTCAGAAAATGAAAAGTGAAAAATGTTGATCAGTGTTTCCCAAAGCCCAAGATGACGTCCTCAAATGTCTTCTTTTGTCCACAACTCAAAAATATTCAGTTTACTGTCACAGAGGAGTATAGAAACTAGAAAATATTCACATTTAACAAGCTGGAGTCAGAGAGTTTCTGATTAATCGGTTATTAAAAGTTGGCGATTCATTTAATAGTTGTAGTAGTAGTAGTAACTAATTGATTGATTAATTTTTGCAGCTCTACTGTAAAATATTGAATTATGCAATGGTAACTATTGGTTAATGTTCTGTTTTGCAACAAACATTACAGACATTACAGTAATGTCTGTCTCGTCAAAGCCACGTCTGTCACACCCAGTCTAGGAAGGTTAGTCGAAGGTCTCAGTTAAATCAGTGGACTACTTTTTGTGCAAGTAAGTAGGCCCTGTTTTCTTTTCAAGGTCTACGCCAGGAGGGCAACATTCCAAGGGAACATGGCGTGAAGTTTTCAAAGCTGGACACGATTGACAAGGAAATGTGTGAAATGATTGTGGGGTGAGGACACAGACAACCACATTGTGTGTGTGTGTGTGTAAACTCACACACTACTAACCATGTGCAACTAGACTTACTCTGTACAGATATGTGTCATACGACTGGTCTGGTCTGGTCATCACTGAAGCAGGGAAAATGTTGGATGACGTGTCTAGATGTGTCCCACGGTGACGTCACGTGGCTGCTTCTCCATATTTAATCACAGTGCTGCCTGTGAAATTGGGTAGTGTTGGGCTCAAGTTATTTTAATTTTTTATTTATTTTCTAAAAGTCTCTAATTTCGCTGTGGTTTGCTGCTACACACCCCCGTCTGCCTTTGCAGATGTTGGCATTTTAGGCCTTTTTATTTGATTATTATATTGATATTTGATTGGACAGCTTAGACATTAAAGGGGAGAGAGAGGCGGAATGACATGCAGCAAAGGGCCCCAGTTTGGAATGCTTATGCTCTCTCTGTCCATATAACAAAATGCTACAGCATGTTAGCTTAGCATAAATACTAGAAACAGTGGGAAACAGCCACCCTGGGTCTGTCTGAAAGTAGTCTATATCGACAAGGTTTCACTTCTGGGATTGTTCCGGTGCCGCTGGATATTCCGCTGGTTGTCCGCCATTCACCCAGATGTCCGTCACCTTCCTCTTTCTTTGTGTTGTAGTTTTAAACTCTGTGGATTTCTGAGGACTACGGTTAACTGCTCCTCAGATCTCTGCAGGGTAAATCCAGACAGCTAGCTAGACTATCTGTCCAATCAGAGTTTTCTGTTGAAAGACTAAAACAAACCAAAACAAGATCCTTCCCGAGGCAATTTTGCAGAGGCACTGTGGCTCCGTCCGGCACTTAGCTCCGCCCAAGATGATTGTAGGGTTGGATACCGAAACATGGTGCTAATATGGCACTGGGGCCTAGACGGCCGGTATCTACCGGACCGAATAGCAACGCAGATTTCGGTGTCTCATTTCGGTGCTACTTAAATGCCTGTTGGATTCCAACACCAGGACGTAACTGTGTGCAGCTGCCGTTGTCGGAAAAACACAGACGGTGCATTCACTTGAAACCGCTAGCTTAAGCCTCGTTGTGCAAGTTATTGTAAAATACCCTTTTCCCCATCTTCCCCTTTTTTATTTTTTTATTTTTACATTTTCAAAAGTATCGGTTTAGGCACCGGCACCGTTTTAAAAGTATCACTTTAGCACCGGTGTTAAGGAGGAGGGTCCAGTTTTAGAGGTTGATTGCCATCGTCATGAGGCATCTGTTAGAATGCATGAGTGAGCCACAGAGGTTCTGTTTATTCAACAAAGATTTATTTAACAAAAGGTTGAAGCAAATGATAATGGAAAACATAATAGACACACAAGGTTTGGAGGATCTAGAAGAAACAAATAGAAATTAGAACTTAACAAATTCAATATTCTCACAGATAAATAGGGATCTTTAGTACAACCGGTATCGGAAGAAATCCAAACGATACCCAACCCTAGATGATTGTGATTGGTTTAAAGAAATGCCAATAAACCAGAGCACGTTTTTCTTCCATCCCAGAATGCTGTGTGGACTAGCCAGACCCTCCTTTGCAGCGCTGTGGAGGAAGGTCCGGCAATGCGAGACTAGTCTTAAGGTAACAAAATCGGCCTATCAGCACCTCTAAAGCTAATTAACATTGATTTATTCCATATTTTGTTCATTCTTTTCATTCTTCTATTTGTTTAATCCATAGAAAAACCAAAGAAAAAAAAGTCTGTCGAAGTAAAACCACTAGTTGTCGTTTTCACACTTAACTAAAGAAGGTATGACATATTTTAGAGGTGCTGGAAGACATTTTGTTTTCTTTAGAGAGAGCCAGGCTAGCTGTTTCCCCCGGTTTCCAGTCGTTATGCTAAGCTATGCTAACTGTCTGCTGGCTCCGGCTTCATAGTTAGCATACAGACATGAATCACATCTAACCTTGCGTCAAGAAAGCGAATGACCATATTTCCCACAATGCTCAACTATTCCTTTTTACCAACATGTTTCAGTAGGTCTCTCCCTTCAGTCCAAAAGCCAAGACATCACCTCATCTAAAATGGCTCAGATATTTTCTTACTGAGCCTCAATCCCGGAAATAATTTCATGTATGTCATACTCAGATTAGGAACAAGGGATAACAGAAAATCCATGAACCTAGAGTTGGTGCCAGCAGTGTTTGTTGTTTGGAAGTGGACGGGGGGGAAAAAAATTCCTGTATAAGCACGGGGTTTAAGATAGAGCGGCCAGCTGCTCAGCTCTGCGAGCCCAGAGATGTCATATGATTTTAAATGTTGGGTAAGCTGTGGCGTTTGGCAAACAAAAGGTGATCTGACTGAGCACGCTGTAGGTTGCTTTTTTAGCACAAATACCAGTGGCACACACGCAGGCACCCAGTGAAAGGGATAAGGTCTCACAGCTTCTGATCCTATTATAGAAGCCAAAGCACTGCAGCCTCCTGAGAAGCTGGGAAAATGGGTAAACATGGTGTTTTTATGGGAATCTTCCTGCTGTAAACCCGGAAATATCACAATGGAAAGAAATGAGGTGATCTCTCTTTCTCTCTGTGTCACTTTTCTCTCTCTGTCAGCCCCATTCTCTTTCTCTCCCAAATTCTTTCAGGTCACGTGTCATAATTTAGAGAGACGGAGCCTCCGCTAATCTTGACTTTTTCTTCATCAGATAGGCATGCAGCGTTCTGGCCCAGAAAAGTCTGTGTGCAACTATCCTACATCTGTGCCATTTGTTAGTTTGTGGAATGCTTGGAATCACCTCCATGGCAACGGGCTGTGTGTGTGTGCGTGGAGCGGTAAATATTGACTTCACCACCTCCCCATCCCTGTGTCGGTCCGTGACAGGAGCATGGGGGGGGGATCGGTACACACACTTTATCCAGGAATCAGCAAAGTCCTGCCAACGGGGGCGTGTGTTTACCTTCAGACCTCCAAACACGGAGGAGCATCCTGGCTCAGAGTGGTTCAGTTGGATTCAGTGTGTACTTACAATACAAAAGAGCTGCAATGCCAGGAGATATTTGGGACATACTACTTCATCTTAGCTCTTTTTTTAATGATCGACCTAACGGGGGAAGTAAACGGAAGTGTGGTTTCCCTACACAGGTTTCAGTCTTTGAAACTTAACTGGCTGTATCTGATTTTGTTTGGCCTTCCTGTCTCTCATAACCACTCACACATACACATTGTATCTATATTTTTGTAATTTATTTTATGCCTTTTGCTGTTTCATGTAGCCAACCTTATGCTTTTTGTTTTCTAATTCCATGCTTACTTATGTTTTATTTGTAGATTTTAGGACTTTTGTAATTGCTCATAATATACATATTTTTCTCTTCCTTAGGTGAAGTTGCTTCTATAAACCCCTAGGGGTTTTCTTAATCTCACTTGCACAATCTTTCTTTTTATTTTTATTTTCTTGTTGTGTTTCTGTTGCCTTGATTTTATTGTGCCAATTACTGTACATAAACCTTAAACCTGTGCAGGGGAAGCACCGATGTGCAAACACATCCAAGCAGCCATTTCCTCTATTCGTGTCTATTCGTGTTTGTTGATGGAGAAGAGAAACAAGATGACATTTAACCGTTACCAATGTTTGTTCAGAACCAGGAACCAGTCCACCTGTTTTGGTACAGAATGAGTTACTTATCAAACTGTGTGATTAGGGCTTGTAAACTGTAAGTGGAGATTGTTTGCAGTTTTCCCACAGCAGATGGATTTGTTGAGACAAGATCAGAGAAGTGCGTTAAGGCCTAGCAGCAACAGCAGTAGCAGTAGTAGTAGTGGTTTGACCTGTCTATCCTGTCTTGTCATTGCAGCGGCCGTGCTGTTTGCAGGCCCCCAGATGGAATGTCATCACAGCGTTTGGCGAATACGATTAGGGAATAGATGTTGTTAATCTGGAGAGAACAAGCAGGGCTGGATTATGCTACGATTGGTCGCTGGTGACGCAGGAGCCAAAGTCCCGCTGTAGTAATTACATATACTGTAGAGAGCATTGAGATGAAGGAATACATCCACCAGGCTGACATCAGGATCACTCGCCTACACAGGCACAGACTGTATACATTACCTGTAAACACACACATACTTCCTATACCCTAAACTACATCAGTTGTCCCCTCTTTACTCCAACTTTTAGGCACAGTTCAAGGCAAAATAAAAAAAAAATGTATATATATTTTTTTCTTACCTGTAGTGCTATTTATCAACAGGGTTGGGCATCGTTTTGATTTTAACAATTCTGATTCCAATTCTGATTCTTCCTTTCGATTCCGGTTCTTCTCGATTCTGATTCTTTGATGGATGAAGTTGAAACGGGTCACATGCTTATTTCACAGATAAGAGGAAAATTGTATTTTGATTCAATAGTGATTTACAGTTATCCCGGGCTTTTTTAAACGTAAAGTAAAGCCACACTTTAGAGCGCCGCTTACTGTGCTCCATGGCTGCAACACAACAAGCGTCTAGGACTACAGTGGCCACTAGGCAAACCAAAACTTGCGCGTGTTAAATTTGGAACCGATGATCAGATTCGTAACCAAATTTTCGAAACTATTCCAATTTTTTAAAAAAACTATATCATTGGAATCGTAATAATTGAAACGATTCCAAGTTGGAACTCAGTGCCCAATGTTATTTATCAATCAAGATGGTTTTGGTGTGAGTTTCCCAGTGTTGGAGATATTGCCTGAAATGATGTCTGCCTTCTCTCCAATTTAACTATCACTAATATCTAACTATCAACCAACCTCCTCTGCTGAGCTGTTACTGCAGCCAACCGATACTGCTAGCTCACCTGAGCTAACGCTACAGCTCAGCAGAGGAGGATGCAATTAGCCTTTACATCTCGCTCTGTCACGAGCGTGAACCTCTTATCCATGAGTACGCTTTCTTCTGCGTGGTGATACGGTTGGCGGGTGTAGTTCTGTAGGAAGAAAACAGTTCCTCCATGAAACTGCTCACAACCAGGTTTGTGAATTATATTGAGTAACCAGGTCATGATTTCTGGAAAGAGACCTTGATGTTGACTTATTCAAATGTATTTATTTGGCGCTTTGAGCACCATCGAGTTCCAATTTCTTTGACAGAAGGCAGACATCTCTGGAGGCGATATCTCCAAAATAGCACCACCGTTAAGAGGAAAAATATGTATTTTGGAATTTGGGATGAACTCTCCCGTTTAAAGTGCCCATATTATGAAAAAAACACTTTTTCTGGGATTTGGGGTGTTATGTTGTGTCTCTGGTGCTTCCAAACACATACAAACTTTGAAAAAAATCCATCCATGCTGTTTTGAGTGAGATACGGTTTCTGAATGTGTCCTGCCTTCAGTCTCTAGGTGAGCTGTTCAAAATCGGCACGGCTTGTGACGTCACAAGCCGAAACGAGCAGGCTAACCGCAACCATTAGCTCTAACGCTAGCATGCTACCTCGTTCTCAATAGCAAAGCACTGCTACAACACACACAAGTTCACCATAATCTACAAAAGAACTACTTACATGTGCGCCCTCATTTAGAAGTCTCCCAGCTAATCCTGCCTTGTAACTGACCGAAGTTGTAGAAACAACCTCTTTTACTGTCTATGGAGCTAGCTAGCTGACATGATCTATATCTGAGCTACTGGGCATGTGCAAGTGCAATCAAAGATAGTACAGAAGAAGAAGAAGAAAAGAGGTCTCACTCTGTAGCTAAAACAGAGACCAGCTGAAAAGAGGATCTGCAGCAGTGAGAGAGAGCACTGCAGTACAACAAAAATATGTTGTACTGCGTTGTTGTAATGTAAACCTATTCTGGTACAACCTTAAAATACAATTATGAACCTGAAAATGAGCATAATATGGCTGCTTATAAATAACAAGAAGACTGGTGTATGGATTTTTCATCCATTCTTGTTCATGGTCATGGTTTCCAGCACACATGAATAATACACACACACACACACACACACACACACATTTAAACGTTTGATCTCACCTTATGCAAATGCAATAAAAACAGGATGATATCTCCATGTAGTCCGGCACCTGTTGTTCACTCAGCCTGTGGAGACGACATGTTAATTTGTCTCCTGCACATGTTCTGCACAATGGCTTCATTCAGGATCATATCATCTATCTTTTCTAATTCAAAATGTACTTCTTTTTTTTTTTTAAGTGGTCAACCTTGGGTCATCACTGTCAGTGTCTGAGCCTGCAACGTAATAATCACTATCATCACTGTCTGGTGAAGTACGGCAACTTCTAAACAGGAGCATGGTAGAGTTACCGCATCAGATCGCTAAAATGTCCAGCAACTAGCCAGCTAGATTCCCGCTTATTAAAATGTAGGTCTTCTGTCTGTCATCTTTAAGGCCGCGTTCAGAGTGCCATCAGACGGTCCGGCAACAGCACAGGTCTTTCCATTCATTTTGAATGGGGGTAGTGGCGGGGGTTGCCACAGGGGGGACACTTTAAAAAACGCAGCGGGCCTGCTGCGAAAAGTTCAGACCCACTCAATTTTTGGAGAAACACAACCCCACGTCTCGCTGCGGTGGCCAATCATGTAACGGAGATCAGACTTGTCGGTGTGTTTTGAGCTGTGGTTTGAGGCGGTATGAGAATCCCGTACAGGAAACAGGAAACATCACTGCCTCTATCACTGCCACAAGAAAGTTTTAAAACACTATGAGGGTAAAACAAACAACAAAGCACTCCCTATGTCTCGCTCGTCTCTTTTCTTTCTCTCCTGTGAAATAAAGCTGCCTTAAAGTGCGGTCGCAAACGTCGAAATCTATAAAGTATCTGACGGAAAACGGTAGGCTAACTGTGAAAGTGTACTTGTGCTTTGTTGGGAGGGTTTAAGAATACAACAGGACGTCACACAAATGGGCCGTTTCATTGATTCATTGCACTATCCTGCGGAAAATCGTCCCATCACTTTTTTTTTGGTGTGAATGCCTCGTACCCCTCCACCATCTGCCGCGGGAGGTCGTTGTTTACATGATCCTGTTTAAATAAATCTAAAATAAAATCCATTACAGTTAGAGCTAGTAATTCTTTTTGCAGCAGAAAGCTAAGGCTTTTGTCTTTCGGGTCACGTTGTACGCTCAGGATGGCGCGATCACATTACGGGACGTCCGGTGCAAAAACGGCAGGCGGACCATTTCTATTGAAGATGATGAACTATTAAAACGCCTTCATACACTGCTCATAAAAATGAGCATATCTAAAAAATGTACAAAGTTCAAATAACTAATGGAGTGTTGAGAAATATTTTGTTCATGTTTCTACATTCAGAAGTATTTTGGATCAATATGTTTTGTGTGTTTATAAAGTTGATGAAAACACATGTCAAATTCTTTTATTTGTTTTAATGAATGCAGTGTTTCCTCCTATGTTGATTTTGTAGTGGCGGCCTGCCATGGCAAAATTTCTGCCGCCACGGTATCAGAAATAGGGCAGACGCACAATGTAGTCGCGGTTGCCTTTTAAATTATCCTACCGACATAATGCACCCCCTCGTTGGCTGCCGCTCACATAATACTGAGCACCCATGAAGGTAAAAATAGACATACACATACATGTATGTTAATGTCATATGAATAACCATAATTCCAAGGATATTATTAAACAAGATAGGCAGAATCATTTTTTTTTCTCTTTTTAAACTCATGGCTGCACGTTCTGTATGATTTCTTATTATCTTACTCGGGTGGCGTCAGAGGAATAAATGCAGAGGGTTTTAGACTAATCCCAGTGTGCCTGCCCTGAGCGATCCATCATCATATGTGAACGGGGACACGTGAAAGAATGTCATTATACAGGAGCACTTGTTTTTCCTACTAAGTGTTAAGACAACAGTTTCATTGTTGTAATTCTAGTGTTACAGAAAAGGCTTAATTGTGACCTTTAAACCTGCTGCCTGTGGCATCAAAGACGGGTCTTTTAGTGAAGGTAGATTGTCAGTACATGCCCAATCCATATATCAGCACCGTTTGTTGGAAGTGAGGGGTCTACTGTAGCTGTCATCACAACATACAAGTCGTGACATGCCACTTCACATAGCAGAGTTTCACAATTTTCCTCAGTATTTCTTTGTGTTTGCTTCAGCTTTGTAGTGGAAATGTCTCGTTAAGTCTGCATACAGAGCATCTGAAGCAAGATTTGTTCACTTATGATGTGCGTGACTTTTTGATCCTTACCAAAATATGAAAAGAATTTTTTTTTTGTGTAAACGAGCCAGTCAGAGCACAGTAGACTTCATTACAAAGCCTGTGTTGTTGGGGATGGGCCAGTGTCATGATCCTTCACTGACAAAGACTCCATCAGTAAAGCCTGTTCATAGAGGAATGACACCACCTCCTTTCTTTTATTTCAATAAGAGGATACCAGTGAGAGATTTGTAATTGTTTTCTTTTCATATCAAATGGAAAAAGCAAGCAAAATGGGGATATGCAACATCCTGTAGGGGGAAAACAACCCACGCAGCAATATTTAAAGACTATTCCCATTTACCAAAAGCCCAGGAGACTTGAAGGATTTGGAATTCATTGTCAGATCTTATGCATAATTAAGCAAATCCCACCACCCCAGACAGTGGGTGCTTGTTACAGTACCTCAGCTCTATTAGGCCAGAATTAGGCTGTCGTTACCATTAGGTACTGATGATACTCACACAAACATGATTCCTGCAAGACATGACATTGTTTGGCTTCATGACTTCCTTCATTTCCATATTTCCTGCCGGCTGTTAAGAGCTACAACACGCTAAGATCTGGCAGCCCGCGAGCCACAGGCCACTTCTGTGTCTTGTTTATGGCGCCTGCTGTGAGCCGACAAAAGCTGGCTCTGTTGCAAACTGAGTGTGAAGTAAAGGTCCGGGACTCTCTTAGTGCTCTGTTTGCCGTTCACTTAGTTTGGTCTTCCCTTTCTGTGAGTTTTCATTGTCTTTGTCTGGGTCCCAGTATTAGGACGCTGTTGGCCAAAGGAACGAAATTCTATTTAATCCTGAAATTTTTTTCACCACATTCGATGCCATGTTACATGCACAGCTGCTGTCCTACAAGCAAATTCAGCGTGTCAGCAAGTGTCACTTTTTATTTAAGCACCATCTGAGTTGTATCATTAAGGCGACATCCCTTAAGTGAAAGTGTCATCTGTGTGGAACGGGGGAAATCTTTTCCACAGCTAACAACTGGAGATGAGCGAGGCGGCGTCTTAGCTGTGCTCTTCCTCCGATGGCTTATTAACTATGCATCCAGTCTGCTCGCGGAGAACACACATCACACAAAGAGCAGTTCCCTGAGCCACCCGTCACCTTTATGTCTGCTCTCTTATGTGTGTGTCTGTCTGTGTCTGTCTGTGTCTGTGTGTGTCTGTGTTTGTCTGTGTGTGTGTGTGTGTGTGTGTGTGTGTGTGTGTGTGTGTGTGTGTGTGTGTGTGTGTGAACACAACAGCACGCTATGTTACACTTGCTGTGATGCGACCCCCTTTACGCAGACATGCCCCGGCGGGAGATATCGACTGTCCGACCCTATTGACCCCTCTTCACTCCGCCCCCATCTCGCCCATTCATGATGCCAACCCAAAATCAACCCCCGTGCTATGTTCCCCTTGCCATTCCTCACTCTTCTCGTACTTTCATTTCTCCTGCCGCTTTCGTGTTTTAATATTTATCTCTGAGCTGCATCACTGCTAACTAGGGGTGGGACACAATATCGAAACGGCAACATATCTTTGTCCTGTAAGTCCAAATTCTGGACCCATAGTTGCTAGTAATTTTAATGTACAGACTGAAAAACTTGTGCTGCAGAATTGTGCCGTTTGGACTTGCAGTAAAAAAAGAGACAAAACCTGCACTTTTCACGGGCATTTTGTATTCATAGTTATAGTTATATCATAGCATGTATCGTGATGTGTCGTTATAGGATTGTCTAGCAATATATTCATTATCGCAGAATTGCTGTATCAAGATATTATCCATTCCAACTCCTACTGCTGACATGTGCACTTGGTCATACTGTACATCCATCCGTCTCTGCTTCCCCTCTCCCAGAAGATTGCAAGTCTGAAATAAGGGGGGTCAATGAGGAAGCATCAAAAATGACCGACAGGAACCAGTTCACTAATATCCCTTGTGTGGTTAGATAACTTCTTTGTGCCACACATTTTCCACCATATGTCACTGCATTGCTCTGACTGCGAGCATGCCTGCCAGCTTGTGTACTGTAGCTTGTCTCTTGTTTAGGATTAGACTGTTTGCCTGTGAATGAGAGTGGGCTCATGCATTAGCTGACTCCAATGTCAGATCCAACAGATGCTTGGCTTCCTAAATAGCAACAGTCAAGTTGGGGGGATGTCAGCAGAAGGCTGAGCAGCCTGATACTACTCATGTGCACTCTGACGCTCCTCTGCTTACCAGAAGGGCTTCCAAGCCACCCCACCTTTTATAGTGTTTTCTGTAAATTAGCATTTCCTAGTGGACCCCCGTGGCTATATCTATCCACGATAGCACAGGCTTGAGTCTCTAAATTATCCTTGGCTTAGTGTAATGATTTCCCGCCACTAAGCTGTTATTAGAGCCACTTCATCAGCCCGAGTAGGCGGCGAATCTTTAGTAATGAAGAGACAGAGTCCAAATCCAAAAGACCTTTTGGTTTGTTCTCATTTGGTCTCTTGGTAGAGTATCTAAAATTCTGTCCATTACTGATGTTCAACACTATCATGTGATGATGACTGACTAATGCTCACACTGATTTTAAATCGATCTAGAACTACTTCACTGGTTAAACAGTCAGCAACATGATAAAAATTAAAGCCATGTTCAAGCAACGTGCTCTTAAGTGTTGTGATCCACATAGAGCCTATAAATGGATCAGTGGCTGCACAGTGGAGATACAACTCATTATCAATCCATGTGTTGATTATGTGTTTCCATTAAAGCTGCACAAATCAATGATTTTAAATGAACAATGGATCAGATGAGCTATGTGTAATTTGTAGTGATGAAATCACAGAGTTACCAACTCACATTTCTCACAAGTTAGAGTGTTTTAGCATCTTTCGGGCAATTGTTTTGGTTTCTGCGGCCCGCAACTTCACTGTTGTGTTTTTTTCAATTAATATTGAACTTATGTTTGTCAGGTGGCCAGAGACATGTCTCCAAATGAATGATGATGTCAATTTGTGTCTGCTGAATGTGTAAATAGGCAACTGTTTGTCAGAGTTCATGAGGCCGTCTACAATTTGACCAACAATCCAATATCCAAAGCTATTCAATTTACTGTGCAAAACTGCAAATCCTCCCATTTGAGAGGCTAGAGCTATGGAATGTTTGCCAATTTTTAGCCGTGTCAGTCACGGCTCTAGTGATTGCAATTTTTTTTTTTTTTTTTTCGCATTTATTTATTTAAAACAGGGACAATGTACAATATACATTAACCTTAGACAGGAGAGATCCATTTTACCAGGTTGTAGCACTTGTGCTAATTTCCACCTGTAGTCCCTGGGCAGGCTGATGTCAAACAAATAAATTTAATAACACATTTATCCCAAAACCAACATTAACATGATCATACCCTTCATTCATTTATCAACATTCATTTACAGATATGCTCCCCCATATACATCAGTTACTATACATTATGTGAACATGTTTGTTTTAAAAGAAGCCATTTTTTGGCCTGATATGAAAAAAATGTTAAAATTTATAAGTGTTATCAGCTCAGTTGGCAACTTATTCCACTGTCTGATAGCCACACTTGAGAAAGCTGAGCTGCCGAATGCTGTTTTACACTGAGGAATCCTACACTCGCCCCGAACAGTCGACAATGTTGGCTGATCAGTCCGTTCATCACCACCACCAATAACTTTGGTGATCCCTTGACTTTTCATCTAAAAATGTTGTTCAATACTTTGGTTTATGACCAAATACCTTAAAAAATAATGACATTCTCGTCAGCATCAGCTGTACTTAGTGTTTTAGTGCTAATTAGCAAATGTTAGCATGCTAACCCGCTAAACTAAGATGGTGAACATTTCCCCTGTTAAACATCAACATTTTAACATTATCATGTTATCATGTTAACATGCTGGGTTTAGCAACATTGTGCCTAAGCACAGCCTCTCAGCGCTGTAAGTGTGGCTGCAAATTATTTAAATGATAAATTGGTTTTCATAATTGTTGGTGAGCAACACGGTCACACGGAATATGTGGAAGCAGATTTCTGTTGAATATTCTACAGATTTTCCGCAGACTTTAAACAAATGAAAAAATAATTAAAATAAAACTCAGAATGTTAACACATCTCCATTCCAAGCAGAAAAAAATCTGCAGATTTCATTCTGGATCACCCCTTAAAACAGAAACAAAAAATCAGCAGATTCTGTTTGGGCCTGGTGAGTCATTTAATTACTACAGCACTTCTACATAGATGAAGAGCGAAGTAGCTACTTTTTAGTTTCCTGTTAATGACTAAAGTGGTGTGAATGTAAATAGGGTTTGGTGGGAGATGTACTTAATAAATAAACTGACTTATCTTGGAAATGTTCAGTTTGAATAAAGGTATGGACTACGATGACTCTGGACTATGATGAGTCTACAAAATGCTGATGTCTCTGTATGTGCATCTGTGTCTGAGACATGTGCATGCAAGCATGTGCGACATGTCTGTTGTGTGTATGTGCTCAGCTGGTGGCACTCGAGTGAAGTGGATCTCGTGTCTGTGTTGAAACCGAGGAGTGGCAGCTGCACCACCGTCCGTTGGGAGGTTTTGGTTCATGTGGTCTACATGACACTGTGTCTCAGTGGGTTTAGAGCTGCGGTCTCCATTCCATCTCTGGTTAGCGTTAATCCAAACAAGCATTTTGAAATGACGTATCGGAATACTGTAAAATTGAAGATAAACTATCCACTGGTCTGTTGTAAAATTAAAGATTTCTGCAGCTGTTATTATTGCAGTCAGAGGAATTTATTCCTGAGAATGTATTCTGAGAAAATTACGCATGACAGGAAGTCTATCTGATGCAAAAATGATGTAATTTATCTTTTACTGTGCCTTGAAAATCCATTTTCTTTTTTTAACCTACAGTCTCAGACATTTTATCTCTGTCCTTGAATGCACCACAGGCCTTGGCTATGGGGGGATCCAAGAGTAAACCCAAGGATGTTGGCCAACGAACCCGCAGCATCGAAGGCAACCTCAGCTCTGGAGGAGGAGCTGGCGGCCATTACCTCAGCTCCAATCAACAGTCCTTAACACCCAATCGTAGTCCTATTATAGATGGAGGTCTGGGTGGCAATCAGCCGACGACCAGTACCCCAGAGCTGGCCCTGTTTGGAGGTGTGGACAGTAATACTGTCACTTCTCCCAACAGAATCACACTAGCAGGTGAGAACCTCGGCTTTTAGATGTAGTGGTTTGTTGTGTGGGTTGTTTAAACTGTACTGTATGCACTGTATGTACCGTATGTCTTTGGTAAAAGCCAAACTTTCTCTCCTTTTTAGGAGGTGTGACAACCTTCGTGGCCTTGTATGACTATGAGTCTAGAACGGCCTCAGACCTGTCATTCAGGAAGGGTGAACGCCTCCAGATAGTCAACAACACGTAAGGAAAATACAAAAAACCATCACATGCCCTTTTTTTTTTTTAATCCATCTCTGCCACATGCACACACAAACGCACTCAAGAATTGTCCAAAAACACGTATTTCATACACACACACTGTGTAAATGATGAGGAATAACTGCACATAGACACGTCCACAGATTGTCTGTCTGAGTTATTGCTCAGTTGTTTGGCTGGCTGCTTTGCACCCCGAAATGCATGTCACTTATCGTCTCTCTGAGACCCACTGTAACCATAGGAACGGGCTTCCCTCACAAAGCGCTCGCAGAAACGTGTCAACTGGCACATTTCTGCACAATTTTTTGCTTAATTCACAAAGAACTGACTACATCTCGCTGCTCAGCCCACCTTAGTAAGGACATGGCTATTTGTATTGTTTTTTTCTGAGAAGTAGACACAGTGCGAGACCCAGTTACCAAAACCCAAATCTAACCTGTTTAAGAGGAGTCATGCTTGTTTTTATAAAATATGGGCCTGCTCTATGAATCAATAGAGGTGCAGTGAACCATATACTGTAGTGCTGCACCCCCAGTGCTGCTTGCCCGTTAACAAACTACTGACCTAGAAGGCAGCAGCTGAGGACAATAGAGGATTATCGCTGCATCTGGCCCCTTAAGCCAAAGACCTGGGTCATTATTGGGTCAAGTACACCCAGAATCCATTAACAATCTCTAAGACTAGTTAACGGGTTATCACAGTCAAATAAGGTGTCAGTCAGGCTCGTCTTAGCTGTCTGATTGGTCCAATTAAATGATATAGCCATGCACAGTGACCTGTGTGGGCTTTTGTTGTGATAACATCCGAGACGGTTTAGAACCGAGACGCCCCAACTCAGAGTAATTTCCTGTATCTGTGTCACGTAGGTTGCTCCACTGCCACGCCTCTTTAGGAGACTAGCGGCAGGTCCTGAGTGTATTGATTCCAATGGGAAAAGTGAACGTGAACGCAGATTACGAGCGATTATTTCGCCCCATAGTCACCAAAGTAAATATCGGACCTCATTTTTCACAAGTCACATATCTCCGGAACATTCTGACACTAAAATGGCATTTTTCAGACGAATCGGGAGTAAATTACCTTTGTTCCAGACTTGTTTCTGACTCAGGAACAAACTCTCACGAGATCTGACAACACAGAGAAGCTAACGTCAGCTAATGTCCGTGAACGCCCTAACAATTTTCATGATGCTAAATATGTCTTTTAACTGTGTAAATATGTAATGTTAGCAATAGAAAAATATGAATTAATTATACACTAACTTTTCATCCATCCCCATGAAGTGTACACTTTCAAACGAGGCCACGCCCATTTAGGAGACAGGAAGTGTGGGCCGTTTCATGCAGCGCGTAATGCGCTTACTTTAGTTATAGACAATCTTTTATAATATTGTGCCCCGTGCATGTTTTTCACCCTTTTGCCTCATCATTGTGCCTCTTTCGTCTGCAAGTTATGTAATGGTTTCAATATTTTACATTCATTGCTTTATGAACTGTATTGGTTGTGTTATAAGTCTGTTCTGTGTACTCTGCTATTCTTCCACTGCTCATAACATGCTCTCTGTATTTTCTTTAACCCCTTTCTTCTCCACCATTTCCCTTTCATCTCTCCTTCCATTTCTCCATAAAAAAAAAAAATCACAATTTTTTACAGGAGGAAGGTGAACTGCAGGTTTGTGAAGCTTCTCTGGAATTGCATCTGAATGTGCCGTTTGTCTGCCTGTGTGTTTGTATCACCTGAAGCATATGCAGCACTTTTGCACTGTAATACCACCTCACTAGGAAGGCACCGACCGACCACATAACTCTGCCCATGCCCCATGAGCCCTCAGCACTGTAGTCACGGGAAGTTGGTGCAAAGCCTTGCAGCACTGTAATCAATTCAGGTTAATGGAGGCAATTAAGGTAATCAAACCATAATTTGGATTAGGGCTGTGCATTTAATTGAATTTTAATCGCGATTTTGGCTCCAAATCACAAAAACAATGTAATCGAGAAAAAAAAACATTTTGCATGTTATTTATTTATTGTTTTCAACAGATTGTGAACGGGCACTGCAACCGTTGATCTTATTATGTGTTTATTATTTAATACTATTTTAACATCCGAATATATGTTTTATAAAATGTATTTTAAGGGGTATTCAAAAAGTTCAACGGGAAAAGTATTTAGGGAAATTTCACAGCCGTTTCACAGTTTTTCAATCAACATTTAAATTGTGATTTGTTTTCCGTAATCGAGCAGCCCTAATTTGGATTCTCTGAAGTGAATGTTGTGCTGCAAAGCTACTCACTCCCTGATGATAAAGTAGCATACAAGCACCATCCCTCCCTGTTGTCATATCCACACGAATGCATGTTTTTTTTAATACTTATATAACCTCCAAATGTATATTTTAACAGTAGAGATGCCTGGGCTTGCATTTTATCAAGCTTCTCCGGGAGCAAAGAGCTCAATTAACGTTGGGGGGGTGGGAGATCAGCAACAATTTATTTATACTCTGAGATGCTTGATAAACACCAGCCCTGTAAGTCAGACGGAGTGTTTTATTTGCGTGGTGGATGTGCGATGAGCCTCGGTGAAGCTGTGTGTTATCCTTTCATCTGTGCAGAGAAGGCGACTGGTGGCTGGCGCGCTCCCTCACCACCGGAGAGAGCGGTTATATCCCCAGCAATTATGTGGCTCCATCTGACTCCATCCAGGCAGAAGAGTAAACTTTTTTTTTTCTGTCTTGTATCTGTCTTTCATCAAGCACATGAAAGAAATACCACTCGCATGTTTGATTCTTAAGACTTTTCTTTGCTTTTTATCTTCAATGTGAATTTGAAATGAGAATTCAAAGGAATATTTCGACACGTATTTGCTTTCTAAGAGTTAGATGAGAACACAGATACCACTCTCTGTAAATAGGAAGGTACAGCCAGCAGCCAGTTAGCTTAACTTAGCTTAGCATAGAGACTGAAAACCACTGCTTGCCTGGCCTCTTTCCAAGGTAATGACGTCTGCCTACTTAAACCTATTAACACACTATTATCTCGTTTGTTTAATGTCATTTTGTGGTTTGAGCGGGGGTTATGTGTGGGACTATTTCTTGGCTGGTCAGGGCAACTTCCTGGAGTCTCAGCTGGTTGCCTGGCAACCTCACAGTTAAGACAAGACTCCTGGAAGTCACTGCGCCCTTCAGAGAAATAGTCACGCTCATTACCCACTGGTAGGCGAATTTCTTTTGACAGAGCTAGGCAGGCTAACTGTTTCCCTCTGTTTCCAGTCTTTATGCTAAGCTAAGCTAACTAACTAACTTCCGGCTGTAGTGTTGTATTTATTGTACAGACATTTGAGTGATCTCAATCTTCGCATCTAAGTCTCGGCAAGAAAGCAAATAAGCGTATTTCCCAGAATGCGGAAGTATTCCTTTGAATGACTGTGGTACATTTACTGTTTTCTACTCTTGGGAGAGACATGCACTGCAGATCTTTACATGCTAACCTGCTTGCTTACACAGTCAAGCCACACAAACTACTTTTTATACTTTTATAACAACTCAATTTCTCACTTTTCCTCCTGCCCCTGCAGTCATCTCAGACTGACTCTAGAGTCCAGGTAAGCAGCTGTTGCACTGTAGGCATTAGTATGCATTGCATCTGGAATGCAAAGATAGCGTTTCACTGCACTTTCTTAAAAAAACCATCAGCAACCACTCACTTCGTCATTTCTTCTCTTCCACCCACATACATCTTCTTCCCCTCACCAACCTGCTCCTGTGTGTCCCATCTTCTTTTTATCTCAACCTCGCCAGGTGGTACTTTGGCAGAATCACTCGCCGCGACTCCGAGAGGCTGCTGCTAAGTTTAGAGAACAGGAGAGGGACTTTCCTGGTTCGAGAGAGTGAGACCACCAAAGGTAAGTGTGTGGAGCCAAATACTGTACAAAGAATCCTCATTAATGTTGCCTATATAGACCGTAGAGCTGGGTACCAAACCTCAGTACGTCTCAAGTCTCGACCAAAATGTGTTCTCGACATCACATGCTTTAAAATGAAGAAATGAAGAAAGGGGTTTTGTAGAAAAACGTGTTAATATTCCCCAAACTAAGATGTACGAAGGACGATTAGGGCAACATGACATTTTTATTTGAGTACTGAGTTTAAAGTTTTGAGTTAAAGTCCACATTTATTTCTATTTCTAATTTTAGTGTAGTTTTGAAATTTTACTGAAACGCTTATATAGCAGAAAATACCCAGTTCTATTAAACAGTAGAACTATACTAAAGGGGACCTGGAGCAGTAGATCTAATTATTTAGTTAATGATATACAATCCTACCCAGAGAACATTTTTGTCTAGGAAATAGAATTTTGACTAATACCATTGATTACCGGCATTTTTTCAAATGTAGTAGTGTTTTTGTAGGATCCTTCGTGTTCTTTTTTTTTATTTTTATGAACTTGATCTGAATCTCAGATCTGTCTTACCAAAATGCACCAAGGAGAAGAAAGCAAATTCTGCCTAGGATTAAGACATGACACCCTGCTGTTCAGTGTGCACCCCGCTGCGTCGTGTGGCGGTGTGGGTACAGAAGAGGGACCAATCAGGCAGATGGGGAAAGTGGGATGTGACGCCTGTGGGACTGGAGATAGTTCTAATAGGCAGCTGCTCTGCGGCTGCAGCAACATGGTCCCCACGGGTTAAGCTAGCTCTGTGTGTGTGATTTGTGTACACATGTACATTACAGGATTCCTGTAGTTTGTTATTATTGGATTTCTATGTCCTAGGGGGGGTGGGGGTTGGAATCAAAAATCGTAGTATCGCGATTTTTTTTTTTTTTTTTTTTTTTGGGACAATTTTTAAAATCAATTCATTTCCCTAGATCGATATATTTTTTTTTTTTGATGATTCACTTTAATATTTTCTGTTTTTGGTACCATTAGTCTATATCCACCACATTCCACTTGCGCGATTGCTCCGGTGCCGCCGGAAATTCCGCCAGATGCATGTCTTTTCAGCTGATGTCCGTTTCCTTCCGCTTTCTTTGTGTTGTAATTTTAAACTCCGGTGGATTTCTGAGGACTATGGTTAACTGCTCCTCAGATCTCTGCAGGGTAAATCCAGACAGCTAGCTAGACTATCTGTCAGACCTTCTATATCTATAGCCAGACCTTCCTCCACAGCGCTGTGGAGGAAGATCTGGCAATGCGAGACTACGGTACCACCAATAGCGACTACGTATCCGTTTCCAGCAAAACGGACCGAAAGCAGAAAATGCAGAAAATCCCTGTTATGTACTTCTTTACAACTGAAATAAATGTCAGACTGACCCATGTATCGGGAGAGAGTCGAATCGGGACAAAAGCATATCGTCCCAGCCCTGCTATATACTGTAGCTCTGCATAGAATGAGAAAAGGGTCAAGGTGGGGAGGGATGGAGGGGAGGCGAGTAGAGTGAGCAGGAGTCAGTGTGGAGGTACTGGGTGGGTGAGCCCGACAGAATTAGGTCAATGTGGAGCTGAGGATGAAGACTGTTCAACCATAGGCCATATCACCCAGTTCAAACATTCAGAGAAGGGGGAGGCATGGCCTTGAGCCGCTCTGTAATGCCATTTTGTTTTCTACCCAACTGACACTGCCCTCTGGTGGCGTAGTGAGCACATTGTCACCAAAACCTCAAAGCCTAATTTCTCCTTTTTATATCCATGCAAACAACCGTGTCACCCCGATTTTTAATTTGCTTTTATATTTTTGTCCAGATTATTAAAATCATTTATTCTTGCAGTATATCCCCCCCCCCCCTCCCCCACCACATGCATTATCACATTTGCTCTTCTTCTCGCCAGGTGCCTACTGTCTGTCTGTGTTGGACTATGACAACACTAAAGGGCTGAATGTGAAGCACTACAAGATCAGGAAGCTGGACAGCGGAGGCTTCTACATCACATCCCGCACGCAGTTCAGCAACCTGCAGCAGCTTGTCAACCACTATCGCAGTCAGTTCATGTTGTCATATTTGTTTATTAGAGGGTAACTTCGTTTTTTTTTTTTTTCAACCTGGACCTTATTAATTATGTTTTTATGTCTAAGTGACTGATGGGAACAACAATCTTTGAAATTGGTCCAGTATTAAGCTACATCGCTGCAGCCGGCAGTGGCGAAACAAGTTACAAGTTTTTGGGCAATTGCGCACCTTCAATTTACGTCCACATAAAAACATTCCCGAAATTGCTATCGCCAAACCCACCAGACTCCATGGAAATAAACAGTAATTTTATCATCGTAAAATACACTCAAAGTCGATAGAAACCAAATAAAACTATCA
Organism: Sander lucioperca; assembly: GCF_008315115.2. NCBI lineage: Eukaryota > Metazoa > Chordata > Actinopteri > Perciformes > Percidae > Sander > Sander lucioperca. Next base: position 35,246,911 of record NC_050184.1, read on the forward strand.
AATACATGAAATGAACACATAATTTACTAATTTACATGTGAAAATATGCTGGCTCTATATACGCTAAAAGGATTGTTTATTTAAATTTGTGTGTGAGTGTGGTGGGTTTGGTAATAGTGATTTCTGAGCTGTTTCTGGTTGAACAAAAAGGACTTTACTTTATAACAAAAAGGTCTATATCTGTAGGGATCCTTTCCATAATGTTGTCAGACACTTAGAATAATAATCTGAGCCTTTCAGTGACAAAAACAGCACTTTTAGTGGACTGACGATGCACATTTCAGTTCCGGTTCGTGGCTGCCCGTTACAGCGTTCTCGCTCAATACTGGACCAATTGTAAGCTAGGGTCCAAGTTTGGAAAAAAAACAACGAAATTATCCTTTAAGTCACACACTGCCTGCGTTTCTGGTACACCGAGAAGAATATTCTGTGATTAGGATGGATTTTCTTTTCCCACATTCCGTGTCTTGTGTCGTGTCCCCCAGAGCATGCTGATGGGCTGTGTCACACTCTATCAGACGTCTGTCCGGTACTGAAGCCTCAGACTCAGGGCTTATCCAAGGATGCCTGGGAGATCCCGAGAGATTCCCTCCGCCTTGACCTCAAGCTCGGACAGGGCTGCTTTGGAGAGGTCTGGATGGGTAAGCCGTGCTTTCTCGAACAAATCTCCAAAAGCTGCTGCTGGTTTTCTGGTTTTTCTGTGGAGACATTTGTGTTTTATTGATCACTGAAAAGGAAAGTTTCAAGGCACACTACACACTTCCAGTGAAATATTAAAAAACGTGACGACCAAGAGTTAAATTCTTCCATACTCCTTTCAAATCTTTACCCCAAAAGTGCATTGGATCTCATTCTTTTCTCTCTAATGCTTTTGTCATTGCTGTAGCATATAACTGACATCCCTCCGCTCAGTAAGGAAATACTGTATTTCATGACTCTGGACAGTTTAACAGATGATCAAAGGCAATAAACATCCATCAATATTGTTCCTCAGCAGATGTACAGCTGGCAGTTGTCTTTTGTGATATGGGATTTGATTGATAAATACCACTGTTAGCATGTTTAATTAAAGGCCTGTAATTGGATGTGCATTACACTGTACATTGTATAGGCCTGTGGGTACCAACCTTTTTGTTAGATGTACTCTACCCCCACAGCCTTATCAGCTTAACTTCATCAACACCACACGCCATGTTCCAAATGTTCTGGAATCTAGGACGCAGAATTTTCTGCAGATTTTAAACAAATTAAAAAATAATAATAATAATAGAACTCAGAATGTTACCACTTCTCCCCTTGCAAGCAGAAAAAAAGGTCTGCTAAATTCTGCCGATTTTCAGATTCTGTTTGGGTCCGTTAATGATATGAAAGTAGATATTTTACAAAATGTAGTTTCATACAATTGAACTGTCGACTTCCGGTCGCGCGCATGAGAGCGGCATGCTGAAAAACGGCGTCCTCCAAGCCCGAACGTTTACAAATAATAATGATCACAGAATTAAAAAGACAAACTGCACGAGATCTCTTTGAAGGGGAATGAACTTACGATCTGGATCAATAACGAAAAAGGCGAAATGAAAAAGAATGACTGAAACACAAGATGGAAAAACAATCGACAGCCTCGCGGACAAAAACGCCAGGAGACAATGAAGTTCTACAACTGATGATTGAGCTGAAAAACTCAATCACAACACAAATCAAGGACTTCAGAGCAGAATTCAAAATTTATCGAGAGGAAACTGAACGAGATATGAAAAAAAACCTGTCAATGTTAAGGTTGTTTGCATCAGTAGCCTACATGTACCACTTTGAAATTAGAGAAGATGAATGCTTTAACCATTTATCCAATGTTTTTGGCTATTTCAACCATTTATCCATCACATGACTGTTAACAACTTCTTTGCTTTTTAATAGATAGTTTTTACATACTCATATTTGTAACATTTGGTGTTCAGGTGTTATAGCTACTCCCAATCTTTGGCTACTGCAGAAGTACCCCATGGTGTACAGGTACCACTGTTTGTAAACCACTGCTAAGGCATTGTTGTGTCATTAGCAGTGGTATTGGAAATTTGTTTTAACGCCACTCTATGCTGGAATCTTAGAATTGATTGCCGTGTAACAAGCAATACTGCTGTGACCTTCATCGCTCATCAGGAACATGGAACGGTACAACACGGGTGGCGATAAAGACTCTGAAGACGGGCACGATGTCCCCTGAGGCCTTCCTCCAGGAAGCTCAGGTCATGAAGAAGCTGAGACATGAAAAGCTGGTTCAGCTCTATGCTGTGGTGTCCGAAGAGCCCATCTACATCGTCACGGAGTACATGGGACAAGGTCAGCATCGACTTTCACATATACACACATTTCTACCGTAGAACTCGGGAAACAAGTGATGTCATTGTGGTTTTTCAAATAATTGTAGCCTAGTTTGAGTGAACGTACCTACTGAATGGCAGTAAAATACCTGTGTATAACGGGAGCAAAACTAAATCAAGACAAGCTATGAGGCATTTACTGCCTGCAAAAACAAATTCATTTAAACAAAATGTAACTTTTAAAAAGGTTGAAGGATTCTGAGGCACTCGGGAGGGTAAAGTTTAAAAAGCCTTCAGCATTTTCTTCGCTATAAAGTCTTTAAAAACATGCTACATGGGGTGCCCGGATAGCTCAGTGCGTAGAGCAGGTGCCCATATATAGAGGTTTACTCCTCGACGCAGCGGTCCCAGGTTTGACTCCGACCTGCGGCCCTTTGCTGCATGTCATTCCCCCTCTCTCTCCCCTTTCATGTCTTCATCTGTCCTGTCAAATAAAGGTCTAAAAATGCCCAAAAAATGATCAGTAAAAAAATAAACGTGCTACATGGTTAATGGCTGAAACGTGTAGGCTTCTTTTAATGACTTTATAGCCAAGAAGATATTAAAGGCTTTTTAAACTTTACCCTCTCGAGTGCCTCAGATTCCTTTTAACCTTTTTAAACTTCCATTTTGTTTTGAAAAAAATAAAAATAAAAAATAAAACAGTACCAGAGGGACACTTTCTACGCACCCGAGCAGCTCTCTCCATGCAGATAGCATTGTGACAAAATGGAACTTTATTTTATTAAATACGCTTTAGCAATAACAGGAGGAATTGGACACTAAATAAACGCTGAAATGACCACAACAGCTCCAACAGTGTTACACTAACCGTCGGTATGTCTCCTTGCCCACAGGTAGCTTACTGGATTTCCTGAAAGGTGACATGGGCAAGATGCTCCGCCTCCCCCAGCTGGTGGACATGGCCTCACAGGTCAGCACAAATAATTTGCTGCTGCATAATTTAAATCACTTCATGATACTGTCGTTGGTGTTTTCCTTAAGTGTAGACAACTACAAAGCTATATGTCGTTCTCAGATTGCTTCAGGGATGGCTTATGTGGAGAGGATGAACTACGTGCACAGAGACCTGCGAGCTGCTAACATCCTGGTTGGAGATAACCTGGTTTGCAAAGTGGCTGACTTTGGTCTGGCTCGCCTCATTGAGGATAATGAATATACTGCCAGGCAGGGTAAGACCACAGGAGGGTGTTGCTAGCTTTTAGAATTTGTTTTTTTTGCACACTTGTTTCTTTATGTAGCACATTTGCTCCCCACCTGTTTATATTGTTACCTCTTAAAATGAAGTCATGGGGCGCCCTGGTTGAGCGTACCACCATGTACAGAGGCTCAGTCCTTATCGCAGTGGCCCAGGTTCGATTCCGACCTGCGGCCTGTACTGCATGTTATTCCCCCTCTCCTTCCCCCTTTGCTGCATGTCATTCTCTCTTTCTTTCTTTCTTTCTTTCTTTCTTTCTCTCTCTCTCTCTCTCTCTCTCTCTCTCTCTCTCTCTCTCTCTCTCTCTCTCTCTCTCTCTCTCTCTCTCTCTCTCTCTTCTTTCCTGTCTTCAAAGGTCCTGTCAAATAAAGGCCAAACATCCTATTTATGTTTTATCGAAGTCATATCTATTTGTGACCCCACATTACAGGGTATCGTGCTGTGTATGTGGGTTATGAGCAGTCCAACCAAAGGGATTATTCCCTCAGAATGTCTAATTTTTGTGTTTAGATCTAAGGAAGTTAAAGGATCCAGTATTTCAAAGACAATAATGAAAAAAAGGTTTTCTTTCTCATCCCTTCAATCATCTCATGACAACTCAGATTTCAGTCCCAACACCCAAGTTGGGAACGACAGATGCAGCACCTGTAGTTATAAAAGTGTTTAAGGAAACTTTATGATTTTAGGCAACTGATGTGATGTGTCTGTCTGTGCTACCATGATCTCATATTAACTTGCTGATAAACCTGTCCTCTTGCAGGAGCCAAGTTTCCCATCAAGTGGACTGCTCCTGAGGCTGCTCTGTACGGCCGCTTCACCATTAAATCCGACGTCTGGTCATTTGGGGTCCTGCTGACTGAACTGGCCACCAAAGGCAGAGTGCCCTATCCAGGCAAGGATCTGGTTCTTTTCGACATTTTTCATTCTGAGAGATCAACCTGTGCATTTTAGGTTGAGTGCTTTTACCAACATGTTCCACCAGTCCAACAGCATCAACATTCATGACTCGGAGTCTGTAGGCCTATGTCACCCTTCCTGCTTCCAGAACACGGAGTAGGGAATCAGAACTTCTGGTCAACAGTCCCTTTCTCCATAAGGATTTAGATTATCAGCCATAATGTCTAAACCATCCGAGGTAGACTGACCACGAGCTACGTGGTTGTGAAACGAAAGTTTCTGCTCCTGTAGAATCTATAAGTCTGTATGAAATCAACCTTGTTGTCAACATGTTTTATCCGCGATCTTATGGAGAAAAACTACACTACCCACAATCCTAAGCGTAACAGCAACGTCTCTGATTGGTCCAACTCGCTGTTACCATAGAAATGTTTACCGTACCCGCGAAACCGCGAACGGCTAGAGCGAGCTTCTACCATTGAAGTCTATGATAGTTTCTGTACACGGTCTTGTACCTTTTGCCTTTTTTGCCGTTTTCAAAAATGTTTTTTACTTTGAGAGTGTTCATTTACAATCCGAACCACATCATCGTAGGTGACTTCAGGCAGGTTGCGGAGAGACTTGGTTCGGCAGTATCTATCGGGCTCCGCTATTGTAAAAAGCTATCCAGAAAAGCCATATCCCCACTCAGAGACATTCTTCCGGTCTTCAATTGTTGCGTGACATAGGCCTATTAGTCATAAGCAGGGCCATATGGAATCTACAGACACGGAATTTAGCAGAATATTCCACGAGAATGTTAAAATATCTTTTACCCAAGCAGAAACACGGTCCACTGAATTCTGCAGATTTTGGGGCGCCCTGGTAGCTCACCTCGTTGAGCGTGCGCCCCATGTACCAAGGCTCAGTCCTTACCACAGCGGCCGCAGCTTCGTCTTCAGCTGTGCTGTTAAATAAATGCCCAAAAATAATCGTAAAAAAAAATTCTGCAGATTTTCATTCTGGATCACCGCTGAAAACTGTGGAAAAAAAAAAAAAAAAAGAAGATTCCATTTGGGTCTGATGGTCATAAGCAAACGTATGATTGAAAGTGTGATTATGTGTGACTAACATCATACCTTTGCTCTCCCAGGTATGGTGAACCGGGAGGTGTTGGACCAGGTGGAGCGTGGCTACAGGATGCCGTGCCCAGCAGAGTGCCCTGAATCCATGCATGAGCTGATGCTGACCTGCTGGAGAAAAGAGCCAGAGGAGAGGCCCACCTTCGAGTACCTGCAGGGCTTCCTGGAGGATTACTTCACCTCCACGGAGCCTCAGTACCAGCCGGGAGAGAACTTGTAACTGGGCTGCACGTGGAAATGTGCATGCGTCATGCATGTGCAAAACTGAGCATGTGCATCTAATACAGAGTGCATGGACAAGTATGTGTGAGGGTTATGTATGTACAGTATAACGGGGCAGAAAGCCGACTGCATTCTGGGCACAATCAGTAACTCTAAGGAGTATCAGTGGGACATCCGACCAATCTGCAACATTCAGTTCCTGCCTCTTTCCAAAGTCATTGTCATGCTCTCCAACATGTCAGCAGCTCTGAAGCAATGTTTTCAAAGTAAAAGACTAAACTGTGGTATTATTTTGAGTTTATCCTACAGTACTGTGTTATTTTTGTCTTTCAGTGAAATCAACACCCTACACACCCAAGCCGGTTTTTCTACCTTCCTAGAGTTTGTAAGGGGCCCTAATAATATACATTTCCCATGCACTTTTCCTTTGTTAACTCACCTAGTTTGTCAGCTTCAACACTGCAATTGACCCCAGGCTATGACTATGTAAAATACTGCATATGGGTCAAACATGGTAGTCCAGAGAATACATTTTGGATAATAAGTGTTTCCCTGCTGAAAGCACCACTTCAGGATGTCTATTTTTACTACATTTTCTTTGGGAAACACACATGCTCGGAGCCTGTCTTCCATTTTGCCACTTGACAAGTAACTATTTGGGACAATAATACTTTACTACAATACTTTGCCAGGATATTTTGGGCTTTATTTGGTTATTAGACCTGGATCAACTGGAATATGTTCAGGTAAAAATATTTTATTTTTACAATCATGCTTCCCCTGTACAACATTTCGGCTAGTGTTTCACTGCTGTGAGATTTAGTACGAGAGTGTAGTCTCACTCGCCAATAGGACAAATTGGTTTATCGCTGTGACCAATATACAGCTCAACTCAAAGAAGAGAAGACGCAGAGTCTATCTCTCTATTTTCTAATTGTTGACTTTTCTTACAAACAAATGGCTACTGATCACTAACGGTCATCTCAGGATGGAAATGGAGACGACTAGAATTCTGCTGCAAGGATTTTTGTGCCAATGAAAGTCTCTTTTGTACTCTCTTCTACTGCGTAAACGTGTATTTTACTACTCTACTTTTCTTACAATGAAGTTTGAGTTGTGTAAGCAGTTCTTCTTCTTAAAGGATAATCCACTGTTTTGGGATCCCGCACCTGTGTACTGTACCAACCGACTTACCAGAAAAGGTTTCAAGGTACTGATTTGTTTTCAAGCATTCAAATTAAAATCAGGGGAATCTTCTTGTCTCCTTTCAGTCCTAACCTTCATTAATATGCAGATTTCTATCTTTTATCAACCTCAGTATGTCCCTAATTAGTGCATCTTTGTGCACAATCGTACACTGGAGATATTCTGTTTCTGTGTTGCTAAATGAGCAACAGAGCGATCCTGTGCTGAGTATGGCTATGCCTTCCTTCAGCCTGTAGGAGGCAGACCAGAACGCATTCCCATATGCATACATCATGTATAGCAAATCAATTGGCATCTTGAAACTTAATTGTAAATATCCTTATTGTATATATCATCTTTATAATTTATTCCTTTTAAAAATAACCCAATTGTTTATTTTGCCCATTGTTCAAACTTTAATGTTTATGGTACTTTGATGGGTTGAATAACATCTGACAATAACGATATATGTTATAGAAACCCTTTCACATTACAAGTATGTTGTTTCTGTGCACGTATTTTGTACATTTTCAGTATGACTTGAATTGGTGTGGAGAACTGCTCCGTATCCCCCGACTGTCAACAGTTGTGTCTTGCCAGACACTGATCATCTAGCAGCATTACTCCTTCCCATAATACAATCAAAACCACAAGTGTGTGTGTGTGTCTGTGTCTGTCTGTCTCTGTGTGTCTGTGAGTGTGTGTGTGTCCACAATTGCTCAATGGATTGATTGACGTCTCCAGCTTGTTGTTCATGAAGCACTACTCATTATGATTACATAACTCCATACAGAAGAGGGCGTGAGTGCCATTGTTAATTTTGCCCACTGTTCAAACTTTAATGTTTATGGTACTTTTATGGGTTGAATAACATCTGACAATAATGATATATATACAGTATATGTTATAGAAACACTTTCACATTACAAGTATGTTGTTTCTGTGCACATATTTTGTACATTTTCAGTATGACTTGAATTGGTGTGGAGAACTGCTCCGTATCCCCAGACTGACAATTGTGTCTTGCCAGACACTGATCATCTAGCAGCATTACTCCTTCCCATAATACAATCAAAACCACAAATGTTTACATCGTGATAATATTCTAGTCATTTTGGTGCTGCTTCAGAGACTGGTAAATGAGCAGGCAAGTGTGTGTGTGTGTGTGTGTGCGCGTGTGTGTGTGTGTGTGTGTGTGTGTGTGTGTGTGTGTGTGTGTGCTTCCACAGTCGCTCAATGGTTTGACGTCTCCAGCTTGTTCATGAAGAGCTACTCATTATGATTACATAACTCCATACAGAAGAGGGTGTGAGTGCCACAACGTTTGATCTCCGTATAACATCTACTGTGTCCTGTGGACATGGGCTATGCCACAATTAATGCATTTAACCTGCATGGGTGTAGTCAGGCTGTCTGGCATTGTCCCCTCCTTTGTCTCATTGAATCCTTATGAGCAAAAGTGCACGAAAAAGATCATATTGTATGCAGCCTTGCTCAAAAGCCAAGGACATTTCCTTTTGGGTTCTGTGGGTCTTCTTTCTGGCTATGCAGATATTTTTTTAAATCTGTGCTATTCCTATATATATATATATATATATACTCTTTTCTACTGTATCCAATGGGGATTTTCAGATACATAGCTCTTTGTTAAATCCTACTGAATATTGTTCAAATTTGAAAGTACGTTTGAATAAAATTTGTATATTTCAGACTGTATCCTATGGTGTTTGAATCAATTTGGTCTCCATAATCAGGAAGAGCTGACTGAGTTTGTATTTCAAGTGAATCAAAGTCAGTGATCAAAGGTCATAACCAATAATTGACCTGCTTTTTACTTTCAGTTGTCAGTTGCCTCAGTAAAGGTGGGAATGTTTACCAGGTGTTCCCCACATACAACTGCAGTATCATGGATATTGTGAACTAAATCCACAATTTGTTGAAAGTGGCCTTGCAATTATTACAGCATAACTCCATTCAAGTAGGAATACTACGTTTTTTAAACGCAGAAAGTCAATAATGTGTTTCTAGTGATATGAACAACAACTGTGTATTGAGACACTGCCCATGATTGTGTCCACAGCTCATGAACATTCTTATCTTACATAAATTACATGAAATATTGTATTTATATGTACTTATGTTTGTAAATCATATGGTAACACAGTGCTGGAAGTACTCAAATATTTTACCCAAGTAGCAATACCACAAAGTATATCAGCAAAATGTACAACTACTCATGATGCAGAACTGTGTTATATTATTATGTTATATGAATTGATTATTATTACTGATGCATTAACATGTTAAAAGCTTGTCATGTTGGAACTGGTCAAGGTGGAGCTAATTTCAACTACTTTGTACATTTTGGGTAGTTTAATCTGTAGGCTTTTCGTTCGTTTTCTGTTTTTATCTGATTACATGTTTTGTATGTAAAATCTCCATCTGCAGAGTAAACACTAAGCATAGCTGTCACAGAAAGTAAAAAGTACAATATTTACCTCTGAAATGTGGAGTAGAAGTACAAAGTAGTATAAAACGGGAATAGTCAGGTAATGTACAAGTACCTCAAAACTATTTAATCCTATTGCTGTTTGGGTTTCATCACATCTTTACAAATTACGCACTAGTTTAGTTTGGGGTCTCAGAGACCCCAGCTGTAAAACATGGTTAAATACAATGGGTTTTCGTATTGATATTATTATTATTGTTGTTGTTTATTTCCAAGTAGGTTTACACAAGAAATTTGCTTTGGTGTACTGGTGTATAGGTGCATAGACAAGAACCATAATTATAAAATAGAAAAAAAAATACAATATAAATTTTAAACATGTATAAAATGAAAATATCTATAGTACATATAGGCAGGAATGTGCAAGAATATATTCCAAGGGATGTGCAAAAGTTCACAGTATTAACAATAAAACAATATGCAATGTACAATGTATTATTATTATTCAGTGTGCCGATGTGTTGCAATAGCAGCAATCGGCAGAATGACTATTATCCCCCATACTTATTATTATTGGTGTGAATGCTGAAGGCATTCACAACTATGTTAATCTACATTTTTATTGGTGTGAATGCTGAAGGCATTCACAACTCTATTATTCTACAGCATTCACAACTCTATTATTCTACATTTATTCTTATTCTTCCGTACCACTTTTTTTGCACATTAACTCCTGCCACATTTTTCAACATAGAAACTACATTCAAACATCAAAAGATTCAGCTTGATTCAGAATGGTGTGCTACTGTTTATAGTATTCATAACATTCATAATTTCCGAAATATTCAACGTTTAGCGGGCATTTTTGCCCCATTAAAGCGGATGGACTGAATGTTCAAAGTTAACACATTTTCATACATTTTCAACTGCTAGCTACTCATTCATACATTCACCGAGAAACTCCATTCAAACTTTAAAACGTTCCACATCTTTCATACATTCAGGGTTGATATTCAACTTTCAAATCCCATTAGTACTTTTTTAAAATGCTCAGTCTTCTTCGAGGTTTAGAAAAAATGCCTTTCTGCCATTTTTACATTGGTGTGTATGGGATGGAATGTTTGGACTTAGAGGGCAAGGCCCAATTGACAGAGTGGAAACAGGCGGAAGCAAAATTCTCTTTACCTTGCGATACCGTCCACAGTTTTAACTCTTCATACATAACTTTTACATCAAAATGTAGGGAATATTGTGCCCTTTCTAACAATGTTCTTAGGGAGGCAATCTGACTTTCACACAAGGCACAGTGAGCTTCCAAGTGAAGCCATGTCCACCTTCTGCTGCACTGTCTCCTGTACTAAATCATACCAGAAATACCAGGAGAAGAAGAGAAACAGGCCCCTTTTTGGACAGCTGCTGTCCTCACATTTCTTACAAAACACACCATTCTTGCACAGGATGATCAGTAGGGTGTCATATCTCTCACAGTATTAAACATTAAGTGATAGGAGTTACGGTTCTTGAGCTAGGTGCAGGAATATCAAAGTTGCACCAGAGCCTCGTTTCTGTGAGAAGGACTCTCTGAGAAAAGAGTCATCATGGCAACCTTTAACTGTAGTTGTTCATGTGATCTGATCCCTGACATGTTGACCTGTTGCTGTGAAGTGACTGTGCCTAGTCTCTGTGAGAACAGCTGCTGGTGTTGAGGCCTGAGGTCAGTTATCAGGGTCAGTCAGTTGGTCAGTTAGTCCATCATGACATCATGTTAGCTGTCAAATAACACCTCTTCTCCTTTTTCCTCCCCTCTCCTCTTTTCTTTCTCTACTCCTCTCCTCCTCCATTTCTCTTCTCCTCTCCTTTTCTTCTCCTCTTCCTATCTTCCTCTCTTCCTGTGTGTCTGTCTGTTGGTGTGTGTGTAACTCCTGTCCTTTCTTCCTCTCTTCCTCGCCTACTCGTCTCCTCCTCCTTTTCTCTTTTCTTCCTCTCCTATACTAATGGTCAGTTATTCCTTAGGATTATGGTTAATGGTTCATTAAAGGTGCTGTAGGTATGATTGTGAAGATCCAGGACTCAGCCAAAGAATTTGAACATCGACAACTTCTCAGTCCCTCCCCCCTTTCTGCTAAAGCCCAAAACGGTCTCCTAAGCCCCTCCCCCCACAAGGGAGAATGAATGCCTGTGCATGAGCAGTGATTGACACGCAGTTAGACACCCCCCTGGCCCTGATTGGTGCATCTGAACAGTTAGACACCCCCCCTGGCCCTGATTGGTGCATCTGAACAGTTAGACACTCCCCCCGCTGGCACTGATTGGTGCATCTGAACAGGGAGCTGTGGATTTTTGCAAATCTCACTACAGGCTGTAGGTGGAGCCAAAGAAGCCAGATTTATTTTTTAAAATGATCATTCAGTTACAGTTGCTGAGTTTTCTGCCTCCGGTCTTTTACGCTTTTTAGCTTGTGGTTGATCTATAAAGAAATCCAAAATGCGCTTTTGTGCCATGGCTAGCTAACTTCTGTACTGTTGTTGACCAGCCGGGAAAGTTTCCACAACTATCTTCACCACTCATGAATGAGCGTCAGAGGCGCATGGCGCACCTCGCTCTTGGCAAAATCAGCAGATTCATTCTAATCAAATTATGTGTTTATTTCTTACTTACCAAATTTTAAAATGTATTACATTTAATTCGTAATGAAAGGGATTAGGTTTATATTAATAATCAAAGTATTAAAAATATTTTTTTTTATTTTTTTATTATGGTTGTAGTAGTTTCTCCTTTCGCTAGGGGGTGCTGCAGCACCCTCCGCACCCCTAGTTCCCGCGGCCATGGCTGCTTCTTCATCCAAATTGATTATTATATATGTTGTTATATATGATATTGTTCAACTTTTCAAAGACATTCATACTAATTAAACCCATTCCCACTTTTTGAACTATTCTCACTACTTTACCTTCTTGTAACACAATTCAAGTCAGCAATCCAGTGTAGCGTCAGCCTTTCAACATACAGCATTCACACCACAATTTCTTCAGAAATTGCATTCTCTAGTTATTATTATTCCGCTACATTTTTGTCCCGCTACTAGTCAGTAGTTGCCAACACGTGCACACAAAATACATCAAAACGTGTGTAATGACCGTGAATGGTGTGCTATCATTCAAATAAGAGATTTTCCACACGGTTGTCAAGATATCGGCAAAAAAACGGCACAAAATTTCCCATAGACTTTAATAGGAAATCTTCGGTAAATCGCTTAACATCGCTCAAAACAACCCCTCTTTGGGGCCGTACTGTATCGCCATACTTTAATGTAGAAAAATAATTCAAAGTTTAAACCGAAGACAAGACTTTGGCATTTATTGGGCTGAATGGGCATTCTGATATCAAACACGGTTTCTACCAAATCATAGTTTATGTATCATCTAGTTTTCAGACCGTTTCAGATTTTCCAATGTGTGTGTATGGGGCTGGAATGTTGAGAGTTAGAGGGGAAGACAGAGGGGGGAGCTGCAGTACAATTCTCTGAAATTTTTCCAAACAAATTGCTCTCTCCCCTACAGTTTTCACTCTTCATACATCATTGTTGGTCAAAATGTAGGAAATGTTGTGCCGGACGCAGACATGTAACTTTGGAATCCACCGGACCTAAACTTTTGGCTCTGTTCATACCAACTGCCGATAGAAACAATGAAAAAAAATATCTGAAAGGACACAGACAGTTCCTTGTTTGTTATCTGCTCTGTGTCACATATATTTGACACCACAAACATAAAAACCACATCATTGCGTTCGCCAGACTTTTATCTCTCTTGTGATGATAACATTTTGCCATTTGGACCCACGGTTTTTGAATTACAGAACAAACTTCGGAGGTATAATCATTAAATGGACATTTTTCACCTGTCAAACAAACAGTCTCCCCCTCCCTCCTCTAACACACACAGAAAAGGAGAGTTGGAGAAGAGGAAAAGAGTAGAGGAAGGAAGGAGAAGAAGTGTTATTTGTCAGCTAACATGATGTCATGATGGACTAACTGACCAACTGACTGACTCCTAACTGACTTCAGGCCTCAACACCAACAGCTGTTTTCACAGAGACGAGACTCTAGCGCAGGGGTTTTCAAACTACTAAGGCACCAACCTTGTTTTGAGATAAATGTCTTTTATTCGCGATGTCTTGGATAAGTACTTCATTACCCACAATCCTGAACAATCCTACAGTGATCCCCCTGATTGGTGGAACTCATGCTGGTGAGGAGGGGGAGCTGTCTGTACTCTGTTCACACACACACACACACACACACACACACACAAATTCTCACACATACATACACATTCTCACACACACACACACACACACACACACACACTTACACACACATTCTCTCACACACACACACACACACACACATTCTCACACACACACGTGTCGCATATATTTGACACCAGAAACATAAAAACCACATCAATATGTTCGCCAGACCTTTATCTTAGGGAGGCAATCTGACTTTCACACGAGGCACAGTGAGCTTCCAAATGAAGCCATGTCCACCAACTGCTGCACTGTCTCCTGTACTAAATCATACCAGAAATACCAGGAGAAGAAGAGAAACAGGCCCCTTTTTGGACAGCTGCTGTCCTCACATTTCTTACAAAACACACCATTCTTGCACAGGATGATCAGTAGGGTGTCATATCTCTCACAGTATTAAACATTAAGTGATAGGAGTTACGGTTCTTGAGCTAGGTGCAGGAATATCAAAGGTGCACCAGAGCCTCGTTTCTGTGAGAAGGACTCTCTGAGACAAGAGTCGTCATGGCAACCTTTAACTGTAGTTGGTCATGTGATCTGATCCCTGACATGTTGACCTGTTGCTGTGAAGTGACTGTGCCTAGTCTCTGTGAGAACAGCTGCTGGTGTTGAGGCCTGAGGTCAGTTATCAGGGTCAGTCAGTTGGTCAGTTAGTCCATCATGACATCATGTTAGCTGTCAAATAACACCTCTTCTCCTTTTTCCTCCCCTCTCCTCTTTTCTTTCTCTACTCCTCTCCTCCTCCATTTCTCTTCTCCTCTCCTTTTCTTCTCCTCTTCCTATCTTCCTCTCTTCCTGTGTGTCTGTCTGTTGGTGTGTGTGTAACTCCTGTCCTTTCTTCCTCTCTTCCTCGCCTACTCGTCTCCTCCTCCTTTTCTCTTTTCTTCCTCTCCTATACTAATGGTCAGTTATTCCTTAGGATTATGGTTAATGGTTCATTAAAGGTGCTGTAGGTAGGATTGTGAAGATCCAGGACTCAGCCAAAGAATTTGAACATCGACAACTTCTCAGTCCCTCCCCTCTTTCTGCTAAAGCCCAAAACGGTCTCCTAAGCCCCTCCCCCCACAAGGGAGAATGAATGCCTGTGCATGAGCAGTGATTGACACGCAGTTAGACACCCCCCTGGCCCTGATTGGTGCATCTGAACAGTTAGACACTCCCCCCGCTGGCACTGATTGGTGCATCTGAACAGGGAGCTGTGGATTTTTGCAAATCTCACTACAGGCTGTAGGTGGAGCCAAAGAAGCCAGATTTATTTTTTTAAAATGATCATTCAGTTACAGTTGCTGAGTTTTCTGCCTCCGGTCTTTTACGCTTTTTAGCTTGTGGTTGATCTATAAAGAAATCCAAAATGCGCTTTTGTGCCATGGCTAGCTAACTTCTGTACTGTTTTTGACCAGCCGGGAAAGTTTCCATAACTATCTTCACCACTCATGAATGAGCGTCAGAGGCGCATGGCGCACCTCGCTCTTGGCAAAATCAGCAGATTCATTCTAATCAAATTATGTGTTTATTTCTTACTTACCAAATTTTAAAATGTATTACATTTAATTCGTAATGAAAGGGATTAGGTTTATATTAATAATCAAAGTATTAAAAATAAATTTGTTTATTTTTTTATTATGGTTGTAGTAGTTTCTCCTTTCGCTAGGGGGTGCTGCAGCACCCTCCGCACCCCTAGTTCCCGCGGCCATGGCTGCTTCTTCATCCAAATTGATTATTATATATGTTGTTATATATGATATTGTTCAACTTTTCAAAGACATTCATACTAATTAAACCCATTCCCACTTTTTGAACTATTCTCACTACTTTACCTTCTTGTAACACAATTCAAGTCAGCAATCCGGTGTAGCGTCAGCCTTTCAACATACAGCATTCACACCACAATTTCTTCAGAAATTGCATTCTCTAGTTATTATTATTCCGCTACATTTTTGTCCCGCTACTAGGCCTAGTCAGTAGTTGCCAACACGTGCACACAAAATACATCAAAACGTGTGTAATGACCGTGAATGGTGTGCTATCATTCAAATAAGAGATTTTCCACAAGGTTGTCAAGATATCGGCAAAAAAACGGCACAAAATTTCCCATAGACTTTAATAGGAAATCTTCGGTAAATCGCTTAACATCGCTCAAAACAACCCCTCTTTGGGGCCGTACTGTATCGCCATACTTTAATGTAGAAAAATAATTAAAAGTTTAAACCGAAGACAAGACTTTGGCATTTATTGGGCTGAATGGGCATTCTGATATCAAACACGGTTTCTACCAAATCACAGTTTATGTATCATCTACACTGTAAAAAAAAAAAGTTATTTCACTGGAATTCACTGTATAATTTTACGGATTTTTTCCGTTTTTTCTACATTAAGTGTTAATGCCAGAAAAATACAGAAAAATACTTTTATTTAAAAAAAACCCCATTAAATTAAGGTTTTAGTCTGTACATTGATATAATGAGATAATATAGTTGTTTAACAGGATAATTCCATTGCTTAACGGTCTTGAAAGTTAAATTACATTGAATTTTATGTAAAAAGACAAAAAAAAAACATAATTTTACGGTGTGTAAAATTGAGGCCTCTTTCTGGTTTTTTACTGTTAAACCTTAAATTTAATGTAAAGAAACGTTAAAAAACAATCGTGAAAAAACGGTAAAAAGTCTGGCAGCAAAAGTTGCCAAACACCGTGAAATGAATAAAAATAAAAAACCTTATGTTATTCTACAAAGAATTTATTTTTAAAATACAGATATCTACTGTACATTTTCTGTATTTTCACAGTCCAACTACTGTAGATTTAAAAAGAATTGTAATCAAAAAACATATTTAGAATGTTAAACAAATGTATAAATCTGTACAAACACTGAAAAATATTGCAAAATACCTTAAAATTACATAATTTAAATGAAAACTGCTGTTTTCATACGGTTTTCTTTGGTAAATTCACAAGATTATTCAATCCATCCACAAGAACTCCCTGTTAAAGTACAGATTCCTGGATGTAAAACACATAAAAATTATGTAAAATGACTTTCAAATACCCTCCTTTAGGCGTTTATTTTATGATTATCCAATCTATTTACGGTAAATTCCTGTTTAATACTGTGTTTTTACTGTACAAAAAAGAGAAGATAATGGGATAATACCTTCCAGAAACATTGTAATAATAGTCATTACTTTATATAAACAATATTTGAGAGTATTTACAAGCAACTCTCCAATATATCTACATACTTTTACCATTAATGTATGTTGTTTACTTTAAATAAACATTCATTTATAGTTATTTACATGTCAAATTAATGTAAAATTACCCTATTTGACAGCCCATTAATAGTATCTTAAAAGCTTTAGGCATTTATTTTACATGATTATCCAATCAATTTACAGTAAATTCCTGTTTAATACTGGTTTTCTACTGTACAAAAAAACAATATGTGATAATAACTTGCAGAACCATTATTTTATAGTCATTACTTTATATAAACGTTACAATCAACTCTTCATTATGTCTACAGGCTTTTCCCCATAAATGTATAAGGGTTTACTTTATATAAACAATATTGTATAGTGTTAAAAAGAAACTATCTAATATACTGTACTTTAATCATTAATATATCAGGTTTACTTCATACAAACAATACTTTATAGTGATTAAAAGCAACTATTTAATATATCTACAGACTTATCCCATTAATGTGTGTTTACTTTGTAAAAATATTTGACAATATTTACAATTAACTATCCAATATATGCATCAGAGACTCTTCAGAGGGTAAATATTGGTATAATGTATAGCGGTCCATTTTAGCTTATTCAATGTGGTCTCATACTGTGTGTTAGTGTTTTAATCGCTGTCAAACTTCATCCTGGCCAGTGTCTCTTAATGCAAGTCTACTAAATTCTAGCAATAGAGTAGGACTTGTATTTAGCTTTGCAGTTATTTGAAGAGGGGTTAACAGAGGTACTGAGACAGGTAGGACCAGCCATACCTGTTTAATGCATTCAATGAGGCTGACATGAACCCTCACTGCATGGCCTCAACAACTCCACAGCAAAAACCCACAAGCAATTGTTCTCAATTATAGTTGGATCAATGTAATTATATTAGAAACTACACTACTGTAATATTTTGCAAGCATATTTATGGTAATACAAACAGTAAAACAACTTGGCAGCACACAAGCTTAAAAAGCTATAGGACTACTGCACCAAATCACCACTGGGGCCAAAGATGCTGTATTTAGATCTGTCTTTGTAAAAATAAACATTCTTTCACTTAAATATTTGTGGAAACAAAGCCATAGCTTCAGTTATGGGAATGCATAAGAGACAAGAGTCAACCTAAACTACAGGCCTTGGATGTACATGATGTCTATTTTAGTCCAAGTCTGTGATATGCTCATCACTATATAATCATGTTTTGGTCTGGTGAATTAGTTGACAAAAGAATCGTGCAGCCACAGTTCACATCACATAGGCCCACAACCCTATAGGCCTACAGGATGACGATACAGTACACAGAGAGCCAGGCAGCCTACAGCCTGGGTAAGCCTACATCTTCACCATCCTAATATTTTAGGGGGCATCTGATGTTCTTGCCTCATTTCACTTCCGTGGAGGCCATGGGCCTATTTCAGATTCATGGCCCAACATCTTTTTCCATTGACTGCTTACTTTGCTGATGTCTGCGGTGATGTCTCATACTGTGTCCACTCTGGCTTTTGATGTTTGTTCCTGTCTATGTCATGCAAACAGCTCAGAGCATGAGCTTCCCTCTTATGTGGGGTAGAATGAATATTCATGCATGTCCGGTACCTTAAATGCCTCACCAAGACCTCGGTGATCAGACCACCCCTGCCTCTGAAATTACACTACAATTTCCACTGACTTGCAATGGTTACACAGGCATTGATGCACATATTGGGCAATGTGTGTTTCATTAAGGTGTAACATTAATAAGTTAAATGGATTGCCTGTGCCACAGCTATGCTACACTTTTATAAGGGGTGGAAAATCAATATTAATGCACACCAGTACCTCAAATACAGTATGTACCTGCTTGCCTAACTTGTTCCGCTAGTTCCAACCCTCATACAGTTTAATTCAACCCTGCGTTGATAGGAAAGTGTGTCCCCTCCTATGAAAGTCATGCCTACCGACAAACAGTATGGACATCTGCAACATTATGCTTATTTGAGAAATTATCTGTGATTTCATTTAAAAACTGAAGGAGTAGGCTTTTCATAAAAGGCTGTTAATCCACTTTAAAAACGTTGGAGTCTTCCAATACAAACTCCAAACTGTTTTAGGCAAGGCTCAGTGAATGTTATGAAAATAAGCAATTCAGAAATTTGGGGACGTTTTTACTGTTTTTCCCAATTCCCCACAGTCAGAAACTAATATGCATGCGGGACAGACCTCTTTTTAATGTATTTGGTGTACTTCAAATAGAATATGTAGCATACACGTTCTTTTCCTTATGAAGTTAAAATTGTTGTTAAAACAATTTTTCTTAATATTAAGAACCAAAGTGAGTCACAGTGTTCAACAAAATGCAAGGTCATTGTGCAGTCTACTGCACCCTCAAATCATTTTGCCTCTCCCCACTTTCTACAGGTCAAAGGGAACAAAGAGTTTTTCATGGGCTGAGGTAATATACGGTGAATAAAGACAGGGAGGACACAGTATGAATAAAGCTTTACATTGGTGTGCAATATATTTTTTTCAATTTAGCAATACATGCAATGTGTGAAAGACTGGGAAGGGATGCTAGGGCTCAACAGTTCAACCAAGGCTTCTAGCATCAACGTGAACATTGATAATCAGGGCGTGAAGCGATGTAAGACCTTAAAATGGTTGAAAAAACAGAAATGTAAACAGAAATGGTCTCTTTAGTCTAGGCTATGTGCTTCAGGAAAGTGCGCGCAGATTCAAATAATTGAATGTTGCACAATCATTGGATGAATCATGCCGGGCAGAGACGATCTTGACCAATGATATTGTTTGACTTCATGGGGGGCTGTGCTAACGTCAAACTCATCTCGACGCAGAGACAGTGTGGATAATAATGTAACGCAGGAGTCAGGACTTCTCCACGATGATTCACATTCAGCTTTCACTTAAGGTAAAGTAATACTTTTCTTTTTATGTACATGCAGTTTCCTCACGAGATATCAACTGGACACGAGTTAAGATAACACTTGCATACGTTTCACAATTTTAAAATGTCAGCAGGGATAACGTTAGCATTTGCCGTTTATGTGCCTTATCAAAGTGTGTCAGGCGTTAGCTAACGTTACATTAAGACTGTCCTTATGTAATGTTAGCCTTGAATGTGAACCATGCACCAATCGTAATTTTAGCTAGCTAGCTAGCTAAATATATAACAGTTAACTAGACAGTTAGACAGTTTAGCAGGTCAGCTTGATTTGCTGGGTACTAGCTAATACTAGTAATTAAAGAAACGTTATAACGCTCCGTTGCTCCTAACGCTAGTAGTTAAAGCACCCATATTATGCTCATTTTCAGGTTCATACTTGTATTTTAAGGTTGTACCAGAATAGGTTTACATGGTTTAATTTTCAAAAAACACCATATTTTTGTTGTACTGCACCGCTCTCTCTCACTGCTGCAGATCCTCTTTTCAGCTGGTCTCTGTTTTAGCTACAGAGTGAGACCTCGTTTCTTCTTCTTCTTCTGTACTATCTTTGATTGCACTGCACATGCTCAGTAGCTCAGATGTAGATCATGTCAGCTAGCTAGCTCCATAGGCAGTAAAAGAAAGGCTGTTTCTACAACTTCGGTCAGTTACAAGGCAGGATTAGCAGGGAGACTTCTAAATGAGGGCGCACATGTAAGTAGTTCTTTTGTAGATTATGGTGAACTTGTGTGTGTTGTAGAAGTGCTTTGCTAGGTAGCATGCTAGCGTTAGCATGCTAACGCTAATGCTAACGCTAACGCTACGAGCTAATGGTTGCGTTTAGCCTGCTTGTTTCGGCTTGTGACGTCACAAGCCCTGCCGATTTTGAACAGCTCACCCGGAGACTGAAGGCAGGACACATTCAGAAACCGTATCTCACTCTAAACAGCATGGATGGATTTTTTTCAAAGTTTGTATGTGTGTGGAAGCACTAGAGACACAACATAACAACCCAAATCCCAGAAAAAGTGATTTTTTCATAATATGGGCACTTTAACATTACTGTTAACTAACCAGTAACCCGCCGTTTAACGTTACCACCTAGCTAGGTTATGCCTCAAGTTTACATAAGCTATCTCAGCTGACTAACTTTACGTTGGTTCTACTTTATGAACAGTGAACCACACGTTGTAACAACAAGAAGTTACAACTTGACATTAAACGGAGCGTCTGCTTTGTGGACCACAACATCTTAATTTGAACGTGATCGTTATTTTCACTCATGATTCAGTGTGTCCAACTTAACATTACCATTCTGTCTTTCCAGAGAGAATATTTCCATTCCCGCTTTCCACATAAAAATAAATGGACAGGGAATTGAACAAACTCAGAAATAAGATATAGGCTACCTGCTCTATTTATAAGTGTTTCTTCCTCCAGACAATTGCACTCAGTCTGTAATTAAATATGTATTTTAAGTTTAATTTTTGCTGTAAATCAAAATAAATAAATACCTGGTGGTCAATGCTGGCAAGCCTCCACAAAATACTACTGTTACAGTAATGTTCAAATCTCACCCTAATTCTTTAATCCTTGTTTAGGCAAGATGGAAGAAAGAATACCAAGATAAGAAGATCAAGAAGATTAAGAAAGCTAAAGTAAATAGATGTTCACCCTACAGTATCACACGTTATCATCTGTACCTTACCACATCTTTCTCACCCATGTTATGGCTTTCATTCTGTGTTCAGTTTGACAAGGATCAACAGACCAGACAGCTCTCCCACAGCCAGCCTGAGAACCTGCTTTACGGTCTGAATAGCCTGGGTGAAGTTGAAGACTCGTGCATCAGATGGCTGAGAAAAGGATAGCCCAGAGCAAGAGGGAGCCCAGCAGAGGCTAAGAAGGAGGCAGCAAAGGAGTTCACAAACACACATACAGCTAATGGAGGTACCGAATGACAGGTCCATTTCAGAAAGCAGGTTTAGTGAAAACTCTGAGTTTGTTAACCCTGAGATGAGGGTAACTCTGGGTTTTCCGTTTCAGAAAGAGAGGTAACCTAACCTCGGACTCTGTGAACCTAACCTAGTCGGGAACAGGTTTTCTTCTTTCAGTCTCCTCCCTCTGACACAGCTCTCTTTCATTTCATCATTCATAATTGCAGTCTGTATCAGGCGCATTTTAGCGCAGTTTGTTATCGGCATGAATAAAAAAACAGGGTTGGTTTATTAACCATGTTAGGCAGATTATAAAACGTTTTTTTTTCCTCAAAACATGCAATGTCCTTTTGTCGACGATCCCAGTGATGTAGAAGCTGTATTACTTTGCAGGGAGTTAAACATACGTCAGGAGATGATATTGAGGCCCCGACGCATTTTAATTTCCAGATAACTACCTATTTGAGCGGTACCGTTTTTTTCTTCCCAGTCTATCAGTTATGTATCCTACATAACCTTTTCCGTCCTCATATCACTAACGTCACCCATCGTGGACATGCTCTACATCCCAGCACATTATTTGTGTCACATTACATTTTTTTGCAAACAACAGTTTTCTTTACAACATTGGTGATGCGGAGCATATTAGTTAAGCTGTATAGCAAAGCGCCGTCAGAAGAGTGTGACTCACTCTGAAAGGTTTTTTAAACGTTTGTGTTCCCTGGACACAAACCAGTAAGAGCCATTAAAAAAAGAGTTCCACAGTATTGCAGGTGAATGATGTAAACCCTTTGAAATATGAGATTATGAATTATAGTTCTGTTGATGATGGTGCTGCAGCCTCAGAATGGGATTAGTAGGCCTAGGACTTTTATAGATTATAGGTTCAATACCATTTCACCAGTAATATTATACTTATGATTAAATATGATATACACTATATTGGAACTAACGCATTTACTCTAGCAGCAATTTTCTCCCACGCAAATTCTCTCTTTTAAAGCAGCCACTGTGTTGCTTTTTTAACTAAATACATGTTCAAACTCACTGTATGTGCAGTATTTCTGCCCACCAGTTTGTTTGTGGTTGTTACCATGGTGAATCGTAGTATCATGGCTCCATTCATGCTGCCTGAAACTGAAAACTCAGAGTTTCCCATCTCAGGGTAAATCAACTCAGATATCAGGGTTACACTCAGAGTTTGTTAAACCTCCTTCCTGAAATGGGCCCCTGCATTGTTAACGGTTGCTTTACCTGGTCTGTGCTTGTAAATAAAACAAACCGGATTTGGATTTGTAACATTGTTACACCCCTTTTTGTTGGTACAGCCTTACTTGAGTCTAAACACAGTGACTTGGGACTTGTTCAAGACGGTGAAGGTTAAGATTTGTGACTTGCACATGTGTGACTTAAGACCGTTACACACTGGGGGCGTGACGAATAAGCGACGCCAATATGCAAAATAATCGCCTGTGAATATTTCACATCAAAACTATTCACACCGGCAGCGATGCAAATTTGTGACAGTTTTCAATAAAAGGTTTGGATATACACGCCAGCTCATCTACAATGTCAGTAGGACAGATGCTGAAGAGAGCGAGAAAGTGACGGAAGATGTGGTGTGAGCGGACGAGAAAGAGAGAGCAGTCGGAGCAGAGGAGAGTTAACGTTTAGTGGTGAAGATATGAAGTGATTGTACAGCAGCTAGATTCTGCAGTTTGACAACAAATAAATGCAGCAGCTCCTCAAAAGCACCAAAAGGTGTCCTGTCTGGTTTCCAGGCTGCTGAGTGGAGGGACGGGGGCTAGCTTCGGATACGTCCCAGGAAAAGCTGTAACACTAAGCTACTGTAAGTTATTTATTGAGTTTCCTCTAACTCTAATTGAGTATACAGTTAATACTCAATTGAATTCCCTCTGCAAAACAGTGTAGCATATGTCTCGGGCTTATTGTGAAAGGTAAAAACGGAAAGAATGTTTCTGGCATACGCTGCCATTGTAAAGGTTGAAAGGAGTAATAAAGTTTGCTGACGTACAGTCTGTAGTTGGGACAGCAGCCTCTGTGTTGTTGTTTGGTGATCCTCATAAGTAAACACTACTTGTGACAAAAACAACAGTTCGAAAAAATATATTGACATGCGAAATAATCGTCCCTGGTGTGCAATGGTCTTTAATCTCACCTCTGATATTTTTGATTAAGAGCTACTCTCTGGCGAAGCCACAAACCAGAAATGTAAGACTCAAACTATGATGTCATCAGGTTACTAAGCTGCTTCATAGACAATGAATGTGAAACTAATTTTGTAGAATAAAAAAAAAACCAAACGAGGTTTATTCTATGTTAGCATTTTATTTCTGAAACAGAAACTCTACCCGTTACCTCTGAACATCCCCCTGGGTGATCTCAGTGTCATCTTTCAAATATTTCTCAATTCATTGTTTTTGGAAAAGGTCCAGACATTATATCAGATGACATCACAAATTTGAGTTTTTAGATTTTGGAGAGAGTTGTTCATGTTCACTGACATTTTTAACACACATGTATGAATTCCCAAATTGCCCATAGTTCCCCTTTTGCTATAATTCAATGTACCAGACAGTTTTTGCTCCCATAAGTTTATTCATATGTGAACTTTAAGGATAGCACTGTTTAAATAGTGCATTTCTTTGTAAAGCATGCAGTAAATGGTCATTCTATAATACTTTCTGGTTATGATACATCTTAAAATCTCATACATCTCAAATAGGGATCTTCAGTGAATGGATTGGACAATGCTGTAAAATGTCAGCAGAAAAAATTAGATATTTATAAAAGTAGTTGATGCAATTGCACTTTTACATAGCCCTTTTGGTTTTTGTACATTCAAAACCCCATTTACTAATGAGGAAGTTGTGAACATATATTGGTTAGTAATAGTAATTACTGTCAAATAATGTTTATGAAGTAAATCCCATGCACTTATAAGAAAAGTCTGTAGATATATTGGTGTTGCTTGTTATTACTGTCAAATGAAGTTTATATAAAATAAACATGTATGTACATATAATGGAGAGTTGCTTGTTATTACTGTCAAATAATGTTTATATAAAGTAAACCCCCTGCTTCAATGAGGAAAAGTCTGTAGATATACCAGACAGTTGCTTTTAAGTTACTATAAAACAATGTTTATATAAAGTAACCTCATATATTAATAGTAAAGGTATGTAGATATATTGGAGAGTTGCTTCTAAATTACTATAAAACTATGTTTATATAAAGTAAACCCCGTACAATAATGGTAAAAGTATATATATATATTGGATAGTTGTTTGTAATTACTATAAAGAACAGTTTATATAAAGTAAGCCCCCATACAATAATGAGGTACAGTCTGTAGATATACTGGATAGTTGCTTGTTATTACGGGCAAATAATGTTTATATAAAGTGAACACCCATACAATAATGGTAAAACTATGTGTATATATTGGATATTTGCTTGTATATATAAAGTAAACCTTGTATATTAATGGTAAAAGTATGTAGATATATTGGAGAGTTGCTTGTAAATACTCTCAAATATTGTTTATATAAAGTAATGACTATTATTACAATGTTTCTGGAAGGTATTATCCCGTTATCTTCTCTTTTTTGTACAGTAAAAAAACAGTGTTAAACAGGAATTTACCGTAAATAGATTGGATAATCATAAAATAAATGCCTAAAGGAGGGTATTTGAAAGTCATTTTACGTAATTTTTATGTTTTACATCCAGGAATCTGTACTTTAACAGGGAGTTCTTGTGGATGGATTGAATAATCTTGTGAATTTACCAAAGAAAACCGTATGAAAACAGCAGTTTTCATTTAAATTATGTAATTTTAAGGTATTTCTGCAATATTTCTTAGTTTTGATAAAGATTTATACAGTTGTTTAACATTCTAGAAATGTTTTATAACAAGAATTTGTTTTAATTCTACAATAGTTAGACTGTAAAAATACAGAAAATATTTACAGGAAATTTCTGTATTTAAAAAAAGAATTTTTCTGTAAAATAATGTAAGGTTTTTTACTGTAATTTGACGGTAAGTGTTTGGCAACTTTGCTGCCAGACTTTTTACCGTTTTTTTACGATTTTTTTTTTTACAGTGTAGTGTTCAGACCGTTTCAGATTTTCCAATGTGTGTGTATGGGGCTGGAATGTTGAGAGTTAGAGGGGAAGACAGAGGGGGGAGCTGCAGTACAATTCTCTGAAATTTTTCCAAACAAATTGCTCTCTCCCCTACAGTTTTCACTCTTCATACATCATTGTTGGTCAAAATGTAGGAAATGTTGTGCCATGTAACTTTGGAATCCACCGGACCTAAACTTTTGGCTCTGTTCATACCAACTGCCGATAGAAACAATGAAAAAAAAATATCTGAAAGGACACAGACGGTTCCTTGTTTGTTATCTGCTCTGTGTCACATATATTTGACACCACAAACATAAAAACCACATCAATATGTTCGCCAGACCTTTATCTCTCTTGTGATGATAATATTTTGCCAGTTGGACCCACGGTTTTTGAATTACAGAACAAACTTAAGAGGTATAATTATCATTAAATGGACATGTTTGACCCATTAAAGATACTGTTTCCCCCTCCCTCACTGTGGAAATCACCATAGCAACAAGTTCTGACACACACACCTTCTATCATGGAGACTCTTTACTGTAGGCCGTGCTGTCCTCTCTTTTCAGGACATGTCAAACAGCAGATTTACTGTTAGCCAGTGTTATTCGGATGTGCACCAAGTAGTAGGCACACTGTCAAAATGTCTTGCAGAAGTTTCTAGTTATATATTATATATTTTCCACATACAGAAGTTGTGGTCTGTGTGGACCCCAAACAACGAGGAAGTAATTATGTCACAGTCAACTAAACAAAAGGGTGTACTGAAATACTTTCCACAATTGTGTAAAAAAAAAAAAAAAAAAAAGGTACATTATTATTATTATTGTTGTTGTTATTATATAATTGGAGAAGATATATCATTCATGTGCATCACTGATTCATACATGATAATGCCCTTAGGACCGCCACATAATTTTACCCCACCTAGTCGTGACGTGCGCTGGTGCTCGCGCAGTGTCTGTAACGTTGGCAGTTTGGTCTGTAGCTTTACCAGAAGGTCCCGGAAGAGGCTCCACTCGTGCAGTATGAGCGCGAGGCGCAGGTGAGCGAGCGCACACTTTATAGGCTACATGTAAACAAAGAAAACAAACATGGAAAACTACCCAGACGACACAGTTTCACGGACACGACTTTTAAGCTGGTAATGTAACTTTTTGCGACGCTTTTTATGACACTGCTCATTTGACTTGGAACATTTTTTTGTATCGTTCATTTTCTTTCATTGTGCGGGGTGACTTTTTGTGTTAATACTTAAGTTATCTTTTAAGTTCAAAAAGTTGACCGCTGTGCTAATGCTTTCTGGTGATATTAAGTGTAACTTTTGTAGTTCACTCCCACTACAAAATACACGAATGAATGAATGAATGTTGTTCATATAGCTCTATGTAAACCATATGTCCTGTGTCCACGCTCTCATAGCTTAAATCTGGATGCTAGCCACTTGATAACGTGCTGTGACTGCAACCTGCTCTGGCATAGCAAATCACATTTAGTGCCACACCTTCCTATTAATTTATGAGCTTCCTATCATTGTGAGGTCTTACATTTGAAAGGTTATGTTTCAATGTCACTCTACAAACTGTGGATGTCTGTTGTAACCAGAGAAATGCAGGAAATTACATGTTTTTTTATTTTGTTTCCTTTCCTCTCTCTCTATCCATTCCTCTCATCCTCCCTTCTGTTTTCTTTTTCCTTTCCCAATCCTGGCAGGCTGGAGATCTGTGTTTGATCCAACATCCTGATACACACAGCGTTGCCAGACACACTGTGCAGAGCTTACACATGTAGCCTAATAAGGTGGGTCAATCCAATGTAATCCAATCACCTTTTAAATCCTGGTTTCTTCTGTCTCATCTTGTCTACAGCATTCCTGCTAAAACTCGTCTCTTTCGTAGGAATTGCTTAACACGAGTCAGATGATGATGACTGTGTATGTGTGCGCGCATTTGTGTGTCTACCTTTGCCACAGATGACACTTCATTCAGCATGACCATCCACAAACTATATTTAGCAGTGTCACAAAAGGTGACTTTAACCACGCTAATTTATGCTTTTATGTTTGTGCTATATCTTCTGTTTTAACCAGCTTGAAAAGTGTGCACTAGCATCAGAACAGAGTATAAATACAGCAGCAGCCTCCTTGAGAATTAGATAAAAGATGATCTTCTGAGTTATTTTTAGTTTTGACAGGTTGTCTTGTCTTCACAGGCCATTTCGTGCTTGCTTAAAATGTTTTTACTCTGGCAGAACACTGGCTCTATTAGCAGCCGGCTAGTAGACTTTCACCTTGATTCAACATTGATTAATCATTTCCGACCAAAGGGAACTACACTGTACAC